>NW_021822941.1:396831-421831 GCF_901001165.1 Salmo trutta | reverse complement strand
CTGGAGATCACTCTGTCATGCTGATTGAGTTTGCATAACAGACTGGAAGCTTCAAAAGGAGAGTGGTGCTTGGAATCATTGTTCTTCTTCTGTCAACCATGGTTACCTGCAAGGAAACACGTGCCGTCATCATTGCTTTGCACAAAAGGGCTTCACAGGCAAGGATATTGCTGCCAGTAAGATTGCACCAAAATCAACCATTTATCGGATCATCAAGAACTTCTAGGAGAGCGGTTCAACTGTTGTGAAGAATGCTTCAGGGCGCCCAAGAAAGTCTCCTAAAGCTGATTCCGCTGTGGGATCGGGGCACCACCAGTACAGAGCTTGTTCAGGAATGGCAGCATGCAGGTGTGAGAGCATCTGCACGCACAGTGAGGCGAAGACTTTTGGAGGATGGCCTGGTGTCAAGAAGGGCAGCAAAGAAGCCACTTTTCTCCAGGAAAAACATCAGGGACAGACTGATATTCTGCAAAAGGTACAGAAATTGGACTGCTGAGGACTGGGGTAAACCCTTTCTGATTCTTTGGGGCATCCGGAAAAAAGCTTGTCCGGAGAAGACAAGGTGAGCGCTACCATCAGTCCTGTGTCATGCCAACAGTAAAACATCCTGAGACCATTCATGTGTGGGGTTGCTTCTCAGCCAAGGGAGTGGGCTCACTCACAATTTTGCCTAAGAACAGAGCCATGAATAAAGAATGGTACCAACACATCCTCCGAGAGCATCTTCTCCCAACCATCCAGGAACAGTTTGGTGACGAACAATGTATTTTCCAGCATGATGGAGCACCTTGCCATAAGGCAAAAGTGATAACTAAGTGGCTCGGGGAACAAAACATCAATATTTTGGGTCCATGGCCAGGAAACTCCCCAGACCTTAGTCCCATTGAGAACTTGTGGTCAATCCTCAAGAGGCGGGTGGACAAACAAAAACCCACAAATTCTGACAAACTCCAAGCATTGATTATGCAAGAATGGGCTGCCATCAGTCAGGATGTGGCCCAGAAGTTAATTGACAGCATGCCAGGATGGATTGCAGAGGTCTTGAAAAAGAAGGGTCAACAGTGCAAATATTGACTCTTTGCATCAACTTCATGTAATTGTCAATAAATAGCCTTTGACACATATGAAATGCTTGTAATTATACTTCAGTATTCCATAGTAACATCTGACAAAAATATCTAAAGACACTGAAGCAGCAAACTTTGTGGAAATTAATATTTGTGTCAAAACTTTTGGCCATGACTGTACACACAAACACACACAAACACATAAACACACACACACACCCACACCCACACACACACACACACACACACACACACACACACACACGCACACATAAACACACACACACGCACACATAAACACACACACACGCACACATAAACACACACACACATAAACACACACACACATAAACACACACACACATTAACACACACCCACACACACGCACATTAACACACACACACATACACACACACATAAACACACACACACATACACACACACATAAACACAGACACACACACATAAACACACACACATAATCACACACACATTAACACACACACACACCCACACACACACACATAAACACACCCACACACCCACACACACACACACACACATAAACACAGACACACACATAAACACACACACACATATAAACACACAGAAACACACACACACACAGCTGTGTGATCACCCGTATCCCTGGTTTCTGTCCCTTCAGTGTGTCCGTGATAAACTGTGCCAGTGAGACGTGACATCAGGCCTAGACGTTCAGTACAGTGGCAGTCTGGAGCAGCTCTGAGAACTGAGCATTCAATTCAGACACAACACACACACACACACACACACACACACACATACACACACACCGTTCCTTGTTTTAAAGCTTGGCTGGAACAGCGGTCTGTCATCTGAAGGAACCATGTGGTACTGTGTGATAGACTGGATGCCACTGTGAACTGTCAATCTAGCCAGGGATACAGTGTGTGTGTGTGTGTGTGTGTGTGTGTGTGTGTGTGTGTGTGTGTGTGTGTGTGTGTGTGTGTGTGTGTGTGTGTGTGTGTGTGTGTGTGTGTGTGTGTGTGTGTGTGTCTGTGTGTATGTGTGTATGTGTGTGTGTGTGTATGTGTGTACCTGCATGCATTCATTCATTCGCTGTGTGTTTCTCTGTTAGACTGATCTCTGATAGACTGGCTTCTATGATAGGTTGGATCCATGATAGACTGGATCTCTGATGGACTGGATCTCTGATAGAGTGGATCTCTGACAGACTGGATCTCTGACAGACTGGATCTCTGATAGACTGAATCTCTGATAGACTGGCTTCTATGATAGGTTGGATCCATGATAGACTGGATCTCTGATGGACTGGATCTCTGATAGAGTGGATCTCTGACAGACTAGATCTCTGACAAACTGGATCCCTGATAGACTGGATCCCTGATAGAGTGGATCTCTGACAGACTGGATCTCTGATAGACTGGTTTTGGGAAACTCTGCTGTAGAGGGTTGTGGGGCAGAGTGTGTGTGTGTGTGTGTGTGTGTGTGTGTGTGTGTGTGTGTGTGTGTGTGTGTGTGTGTGTGTGTGTGTGTGTGTGTGTACCTCTGTGTGATGGACTGAAAGCTAGTGTGTCGAGTCAAACTAGCCAGACTTACCGCAGAGAGTTGTGATGCACTGGCTGCATTTACACAGGCAGCCCAATTCTGTTCTTTGCCCAATTACTATTAAATGTGATTGGTCCAAATACCATTCTGATTTGGACTGTGATTGATCTCTACAGTGGAAGACCATTCTGAATTGGGCCGTGATTGATCTCTACAGTGGAAGACCATTCTGAATTGGGCCGTGATTGATCTCTACAGTGGAAGACCATTCTGAATTGGGCTGTGATTGATCTCTACAGTGGAAGACCATTCTGAATTGGACTGTGATTGATCTCTACAGTGGAAGACCATTCTGAATTGGACTGTGATTGATCTCTACAGTGGAAGACCATTCTGAATTGGACTGTGATTGATCTCTACAGTGGAAGACCATTCTGAATTGGGCTGTGATTGAGCTCTACAGTGGAAGACCATTCTGAATTGGGCTGTGATTGATCTCTACATTGGAAGACCATTCTGAATTGGACTGTGATTGATCTCTACAGTGGAAGACCATTCTGAATTGGGCTGTGATTGAGCTCTACAGTGGAAGACCATTCTGAATTGGACTGTGATTGATCTCTACAGTGCAAGACCATTCTGAATTGGGCTGTGATTGATCTCTACAGTGGAAGACCATTCTGAATTGGGCTGTGATTGATCTCTACAGTGGAAGACCATTCTGAATTGGGCTGTGATTGAGCTCTACAGTGGAAGACCATTCTGAATTGGGCTGTGATTGATCTCTACAGTGGAAGACCATTCTGAATTGGGCTGTGATTGATCTCTACAGTGGAAGACCATTCTGAATTGGACTGTGATTGATCTCTACAGTGGAAGACCATTCTGAATTGGGCTGTGATTGAGCTCTACAGTGGAAGACCATTCTGAATTGGGCTGTGATTGAGCTCTACAGTGCAAGACCATTCTGAATTGGACTGTGATTGATCTCTACAGTGGAAGACCATTCTGAATTGGACTGTGATTGATCTCTACAATGGAAGACCATTCTGAATTGGGCTGTGATTGATCTCTACAGTGGAAGACCATTCTGAATTGGACTGTGATTGATCTCTATAGTGCAAGACCATTCTGAATTGGACTGTGATTGATCTCTACAGTGGAAGACCATTCTGAATTGGGCTGTGATTGAGCTCTACAGTGGAAGACCATTCTGAATTGGACTTCCTGTGTAAATACAGCCAGAGAGTCACACCGATGTGCTCCACTGTGTGATCAAGGAAAGAAGACAGGTAACATAAAGTGACACAGAATAGTACAAAGTAGCACAGCGGTTCCCAAGCTTGGGGTTGGGGTCCCCTGAGAAAATTTGTTATCGAACAAATTACGTTATTTCTCTTGGAATTGGTGTAGAATACAGCATTTTAGTGTGAAATAGAATACACTATTAGACTGGGTTTTTATGTCAGGTAGCCTTGGTTAAGAGAGTTGGGCCAGTAACCCAAAGGTTGCTGGTTTGAATCCGAGAGCCGACGAGGTGATACATCTGCTGAGGTGCCCTTGAGCAAGGCACTTAACCCTAATCTGTCCTGTAAGTCGCTCTGTGTTAGAGCATCTGCTAAATTACACATTATCATGTGTTGGGACAGCCTGCAATACCTACAATTTAGTGAATATACATTTACATTTTAGTCAGTCAGCAGACACTTTTATCCGGAGCGACTTACCGTAGTGTATGCATACAATTCATTCCAGACATCTTTTTCCGTACTGGTCCCCCGTGGGAATCAAACCCACAACCCTGGTGTTGCAAACACCATGCTCTACCAACTGAGCCACACGGGACCGAATATAACCACACAGCATGAACTGGGACATGTTCTAGTGTCAGTTTGGAGTCGTCTGCTGTAAAACTCCTGAAGTATCACAACACAAGACTAAAGTACATCTGGCATTACTAACGAGATGAAAATGCAACATCCTCAGTATCTAAATAGATATGATAATTACTAACATTTACTTCTTAAAGTAGAGTCACTTCAATGGCAGATTGTGTTTTAACACACACACACACACACACACACACACACACACACACACACACACAGGTGTGGATTCGCTAGTTGAGCATCGATGAGCATCTCACACATCAAGCCGACACATGTTCACACAGATGGTATCGTTATCTGGACGTGTGTGTGTGTGTTCTGACAGACGGTCTTATTATCTGGATGTGTGTGTGTGTGTGTGTGTGTGTGTGTGTGTGTGTGTGTGTGTGTGTGTGTGTGTGTGTGTGTGTGTGTGTGTTCAGACAGTCGATCTCGTTACCTGGATGGGACCCAGCTGCTCCTGATGTCATTTCCCCAGTAGAACGAGGCCTTGTTCATTATGGATCAAATTGGGGAGAACAGGTGTTTATGGGAATGTAAATGAACACTTCCTATTGGACCAGCTCATCTCGCTTTAGTATTAATCTATACAGTAGGAATTGTTAAACTTCAATGAAAATCATCTTGGTTCATTTGAACTTGTATATGATGATGAAAATGATGATATGATGATGAAAATGGTGATGATGATGATGATGTCTAAATGATTACCGCCCCGTAGCACTCACGTCAGTACCCATGAAGTGCTTTGAAAGGCTGATCAAGGCTCACATCAACACCATCATGCCGGAAACCATAGACCATAGACCTGTTGTTTTTCATCAACAGGGACTGGGAAACTGATCAGAATTGAAGGAATGATGGATGGTGCTAAATACAGGGAAATTCTTGAGGGAAACCTATTTCAGTCTTGCAGAGATTTCAGACTGGGACGGAGGTTCACTTTCCGGCAGGACAATGACCCTAAGCATGTTGCTAAATCAAAACTTGAGTGGTTTAAGGGGACACATTTAAATGTCTTGGAATGGCCTATTCAAAGCCCAGACCTTAATCCAATTGAGAATATGTGGTATGACAAAATGAATGCTGTACACCAGCGGAACCCATCCTACTTGATGGAGCTGGAGCTTATAGAGACATACCCCAAGAGACTTGCAGCTGTAATTGCTGCAAAAGGTGGCTCTACAAAGTATTGACTTTGGGGGAATGAATAGTTATGCACTCTCAAGTTATCTGTTTTTTTTTTGTCTTATTTCTTGTTTGTTTCACAATAGAAACTATTTTGCATGTTCAAAGTGGTAGGCATGTTGTGTAGATCAAATGATACAAAGCCCCCTAAAGTCCATTTTAAACTTCTTCAGGCTAGGGTACTTTTTCCTGAATTTCAGCCTGACTGACGTGCCCAAAGTAAACTGCCTGTTACTCAGGCCCAGAAGCCAGGATATGCATATAATTGGTACCATTGGATACAAAACACTTTGAAGTTTGTAGAAATGTTAAAATAATGTATAATAGATATAACACAATAGATATGGTAGGAGAAAATCCAAAGAAAAACCAACCAGAAAGTATTTTTTGTTGAGAGCCCATGGTCTTCCAATGGAACGTATAGGGTCATATCCAAATCCAGCTCCCAGATTGCAATTCCTATGACTTCCAGTAGATGTCGATAATTTGTGTTAAGGTGCTGAGTAACGGCGAAGAAATCCATATACTATCAAAATAAAGAAAGTCGCACACTCCATGTATAATCTCCCAGGAATTTAATTGTTATCTACCAACGTTTTGGCATCACTGTGCATTCCTCAGGGTAATGTCATGAATACTTGAACCAGGTTATGTAGACACACAGTGCAATTAGTGTAACCAATGACAGTAGTGAGGGTTGTGTCATAATGATTAAGTTAATTAAAATGAATTAGTGAAACTGTTAAAAAATTGTATATGTCATATTAAATATATTACGTTATTTTTATCATATAGAAACATATTGGAATATTGTACATCATATTAGCATCAACATACATTATTGTTTCATTCAATTTCACATAATAATTTTGTGTTCCATTTCATTTTTGCTACATGTAATCTTTTGGTTCAACCTTAATATATAAAGAGCATCCTCAACAGGGGGACCATATTAGGTGTACGCTAATAAACTGTAAAAATAATTTTTCAATTTATAAGACTTGTTCTTAAAGGAAAATTTGTTCACAAGAAGGGCCTGAGATCAAAGTCAGGATTCAGACCATTAGGGGTCAATGTTTTTAGAGAGGATATCCAGTAAGCCTCTCTTTGTAGTAGTAGGATCTCGATGTTACCTCATCTCCTTGGTGGAGCAACATGCTCAACGCCTGTGTATTTGAGGGAGGAGATGGGAGGTTAGCTTCAACAAAGTGAGTTGCTACTGGATAGTCGATGATGACAATGATGATATTACTGATGATGACAATGATGATATTAATGATTTTATTTTATTTTTTTATTTTTTTATTTCACCTTTATTTAACCAGGTAGGCTAGTTGAGAACAAGTTCTCATTTGCAACTGAGACCTGGCCAAGATAAAGCATAGCAATTCGACACATACAACAACACAGAGTTACACATGGAACAAACAAAACATACAGTCAATAATACAGTAGAACAAAATAAAACAAAAAGTCTATATACAGTGAGTGCAAATGAGGTAAGTTAAGGCAATAAATAGGCCATGGTGGCGAAGTAATTACAATATAGCAATTAAACACTGGAATGGTAGATGTGCAGAAGATGAATGTGCAAGTAGAGATACTGGGGTGCAAAGGAGCAAGATAAATAAATAAATACAGTATGGGGATGAGGTAGGTAGATAGATGGGCTGTTTACAGATGGGCTATGTACAGGTGCAGTGATCTGTGACCTGCTCTGACAGCGAGGGAGATATGAGTCTCCAGCTTCAGAGATTTTTACAGTTTGTTCCAGTCATTGGCAGCAGAGAACTGGAAGGAAAGACGACCAAAGGAGGAATTGGCTTTGGGGGTTACCAGTGAGATATACCTGCTGGAGCGCGTGCTACGAGTGGGTGCTGCTATGGTGACCAGTGAGCTGAGATAAGGCGGGGCTTTACCTAGCAGAGACTTGTAGATAACCTGTAGCCAGTGGGTTTGGCGACGAGTATGAAGCGAGGGCCAACCAACGAGAGCGTACAGGTCGCAATGGTGGGTAGTGTATGGGGCTTTGGTGACAAAATGGATGGCACTGTGATAAACTGCATCCAGTTTGTTGAGTAGAGTGTGGAGGCTAATTTATAGATGACATCACCGAAGTCGAGGATCGGTAGGATGGTCAGTTTTACGAGGGTATGTTTGGCAGCAAGAGTGAAGGATGCTTTGTTGCGATATAGGAAGTCAATTAGATTTAATTTTGGATTGGAGATGCTTAATGTGAGTCTGGAAGGAGAGTTTACAGTCTAACCAAACAACCAGGTATTTGTAGTTGTCCACATATTCTAAGTCAGAGCCGTCCAGATTAGTGATGCTGGACGGGCGAGCAGGTGTGGTCAGTGATCGATTGAATAGCATGCATTTAGTTTTACTTGCATTTAAGAGCGGTTGGGGGCCACGGAAGGAGAGTTGTATGGCATTGAAGCTCGTCTGGAGGTTAGTTAACACAGTGTCCAAAGAGGGGCCAGAAGTATACAGAATGGTGTCGTCTGCGTAGAGGTGGATCAGAGATTCACCAGCAGCAAGAGCAACATCATTGATGTATACAGAGAAGAGAGTCGTCCAGAGAATTGAACCCTGTGGCACACCCATAGAGACTGCCAGAGGTCCGGACAACAGGCCCTCCGATTTGACACACTAAACTCTATCAGAGAAGGAGTTGGTAAACCAGGCGAGGCAATCATTTGAGAAACCAAGGCTGTCGAGTCTTCCAATAAGAAAGTGGTGATTGACAGAGTCGAAAGCCTTGGCCAGGTCGATGAATACAGCTGCACAGTAATGTCTCTTATCGATGGCGGTTATGATGTCGTTTAGGACCTTGAGCGTGGCTGAGGTGCACCCATGACCAGCTCTGAAACCAGATTGCATAGCGGAGAAGGTACGGTGGGATTCAAAATGGTCGGTAATCTGTTTGTTAACTTGGCTTTCGAAGACCTTAGAAAGACAGGGTAGGATAGATATAGGTCTGTAGCAGTTTGGGTCTAGAGTGTCACCCCCTTTGAAGAGGGGGATGACCACGGCAGATTTCCAATCTTTGGGAATTTCAAACGATACGAAAGAGAGGTTGAACAGGTTAGTAATAGGGATTGCAACAATTTCTGCAGATAATTTTAGAAAGAGAGGGTCCAGATTGTCTAGCCCGGGTGATTTGTATGGGTCCAGATTTTGCAGCTCTTTCAGAACATCAGCTATCTGGATTTGGGTGAAGGGAAAATGGTGGGGGCATTGGCGGGTTACTGTGGAGGGTGCCAGGCAGTTGACCGGGGTAGGAGTAGCCAGGTGGAAAGCATGGCCAGCCGTAGAAAAATGCTTATTGAAATTCTCAATTATAGTGGATTTATCGGTGGTAACAGTGTTTCCTAGCCTCAGAGCAGTGGGCAGCTGGGAGGAGGTGCTCTTATTCTCCATGGACTTTACAGTGTCCCAGAACTTTTTTGAGTTAGTACTACAGGATGCAAATTTCTGTTTGAAAAAGCTACCCTTAGCTTTTCTAACTGCCTGTGTATATTTGTTCCTAACTTCCCTGAAAAGTTGCATATCACGGGGGCTATTCGATGCTAATGCAGAACACCACAGGATGTTTTTGTGCTGGTCAAGGGCAGACAGGTCTGGAGTGAATCAAGGACTATATCTATTCCAAGTTCTGAATTTTTTGAGTGGGGCATGTTTATTTAAGAAGAATACCCAGGCATCATCTACTGACGGGATGAGGTCAATGTCATTCCAGGATACCCCGGCCAGGTCGATTAGAAAGGCCTGCTCGCAGAAGTGTTTTAGGGAGCGTTTGACAGTGATGAGGGGTGGTCGTTTGGTCGCAGACCCATTACGGATGCAGACAATGAGGCAGTGATCGTTGAGATCTTGATTGAAAACAGCAGAGGTGTATTTGGAGGGCAAGTTAGGATGATATCTATGAGGGTGCCCGTGTTTACGGATTTGGAGTTGTACCTGATAGGTTCATTGATAATTTGTGTGAGATTGAGGGCATCAAGCTTAGATTGTAGGATGGCCGGGGTGTTAAGCATGTCCCAGTTTAGGTCACCTAGTAGCACGAGCTCAGAAGATAGATGGGGGGCAATCAATTCACATATGGTAACGAGGGCACAGCTGGGGGCAGAGGGAGGTCTATAGCAAGCAGCAACAGTGAGAGACTTGTTTCTGGAAAGGAGAATTCTTAGAAGTAGAAGCTCGAATTGTTTGGGTACAGACTTGGATAGTAATACGGAACTCTGCAGGCTATCTTTGCAGTAGATTGCAACCCCACCCCCTTTGGCAGTTCTATCTTGGCGGAAAATGTTATAGTTTCCTATGCCAGGATTCAGACACGACTAAGACATCCGGGTTGGCAGAGTGTGCTAAAGCAGTGAGTAAAACAAACTTAGGGAGTAGGCTTCTAATGTTAACATGCATGAAACCAAGGCTTTTACGGTTACAGAAGTCAACAAATGAGAGCACCTGGGGAGTGGGAGTGGAGCTAGGCACTGCAGGACCTGGATTAACCTCCACATCACCAGAGGAACAGAGGAGAAGTAGGATAAGGGTACGGCTAAAGGCTATACAAACTGGCCGTCTAGCACGTTCGGAACAGAGAGTAAAAGGAGCAGGTTTCTGGGCACGATAGCATACATTCAAGGCATAGTGTACAGACAAAGGTAAGGTAGGATGTGAGTACATTGGAAGTAAACCTAGGCATTGAGTAATGATGAGAGAGATATAGTCTCTAGAGACGTTTAAACCAGGTGATGTCATCGCATATGTAGGAGGTGGAACAACATGGTTGGTTAAGGCATATTGAGCAGGGCTAGAGACTCTACAGTGAAATAAGACAGTAATCACTAACCAGGACAGTAATGGCAGACAGTAATGATGATGATGATGATGATGATGATATTAATGATGATGATATTAATGATGATGATGATGATGATGATGATGATGATATTAATGATGATGATGATGATGATATTAATGATGATGATGATGATGATGATGATGATGATGATGACATTAATGATGATGATGATGATGCTATTAATGATGATGATGATGATGCTATTAATGATGATGATGATGATGATATTAATGATGATGATGATGATATTGATGATGATGATGATATTAATGATGATGATGATGATGATGATGACATTAATGATGATGATGATGATATTAATGATGATGATGATGATGATGATATTAATGATGATGATGTTAATGATGATGATGATGATATTAATGATAATGATGATGCTGATATTAATGATGATAATGATGATGATGATGATGATGATGATGATATTAATGATGATGATATTAATAATGATGATGATGATATTGTCGTGTCTTTGGCTATGCCGGATTAAGTGATATGACATGCTAACTTATAAAATTATTTCTCTGTAATTAATATTACCTGATTAAGCTAATCATGTAAATGTAATTAACTAGAAAGTCGGGGCACCACAGAAGAACGTTTATAGAGCTGTTATCTTCTGAATAAACTCTTAAAATACTTAGTAATATTTTATATCGATAGCAGTCAATCTTATCTTATTTTCAGTCTCATCATGAAAGTTGTAAATTCTTGGTTATCTTCACGAACCCTGGCTAACAAGTTGAATCAGCAATACAATACAGCAATACATTAATTATTTATTTACTAAATACCTAACTAATCACACAGAATTACAAATACACAGAATACACTTGATGTCATACAGAAAACGTCCTGGTGGACTGAGCCTGTATCATGGCTGGTTACACAAAGAAAAAGGGGGTTGGGCTTGAATGAAAGAGCGGGAAGGTTTAGGAACAAAGAAACAGCAGCTATGCTATCGTAAATACATTATCTTATGCATTCTAAATTACCGCCCATTTGGAAAAGGAAAATGCAATAAATATTTACTCTGAGCTGCGCTTCGGTAGATTGGTCGTAGATGCTGGCCATGGTTGGCCAACAGATCTTCCTGTAGTGGTAATGGAAGAATGTCAATGGTGGTGGTATCTTCGTCTGGTTGTTAGACTGGATCCGTCGTCCGTCCTTTCCTAGCCCACGTTAGCAGCGCTAACTCAACGGCTAGGAAGTATCACTTCGGTAGTGAATAAGCTCAAAGTTCATACCAGTTCATACCATAGCTCACGCCGAGGTTGGCTTAGTTCTGTTCTTGATATGTGTCTGTCCTTATAACGTAGAGGCTGCAGTCCTCACGTACTGGAACACGTGAATGTCTTTTCGTCAAAGACTTATATAGTGGAGAGGGGGAAAGGAGGGGTTTCATCGTTTATAACCCCATGTCTCTTCACAGGGTTGGCCACTGATCGGCAGGGCACTTTCCCTATGAAAACCCAATTCTCTCATTTGGAAGCTAAAATTACATTTAATCTCCTAACAAACAATTTCAATATCAAACATTTCAATTGCATAACAATTCCATGTGACTCTGATAACTAGAGGGTGTATACTTTCTCCGGTACAGTTTATGTCGTCCTGCCATCAATCATAATGTCTCAGATAACAATTAACTGACATACATACTCATTACGTTATCAAGCATATTTCCAACTGGTTTTATTAACAAAAGATGGTTCCTTTCCCTATTTGTTTGATGTTCCCAGACTCTCTATATTGAACACAGGCTATTCCAGTCCTTCAGTAGGGTCAGAGAGAGAGGGGAAGGGAGAAGGTATTTATGGGGGGGTCATAAACCTTACCCACAGGCCAACGTCATGACAATATTAATGATGATGATGATGATGATGATGATATTAATGATGATTATGATGATGATGATGATATTAATGATGATGATGATGATGATGATGATGATATTAATGATGATGATGATATTAAAGATGATAATGATGATATTAATGATGATGATATTAAAGATGATAATGATGATATTAATGATGATGATGATGATGATGATGATGATGATGATGATGATGATGATGATATTAATGATGATTATGATGATGATGATGATATTAATGATGATGATGATATTAAAGATGATAATGACGATATTAATGATGATGATATTAAGGATGATGATGATATTAATGATGATGATGATGATGATGATGATGATGATGATGATGATGATGATGATGATATTAAGGATGATGATGATGATGATGATATTAATGATGATGATGATGATGATGATGATATTAATGATGATTATGATGATGATGATGATGATATTAATGATGATGATGATGATGATGATATTAGTGATGATGATGATATTAATGATGATGATGATATTAAAGATGATAATGATGATATTAATGATGATGATATTAATGATGATGATGATGATATTAATGATGATGATATTAATGATGATGATGATGATGATATTAATGATGATAATGATGATGATGATGATATTAATGATTCTGATTCTGATGATAATGATATTAATGATGATTATGATGATGATGATGATGATGATATTAATGATGATGATGATATTAAAGAAGATAATGATGATATTAATGATGATGATATTAATCATGATGATGATGATGATGATGATGATATTAATGATGATGATCATATTAAAGATGATAATGATGATTTTAATGATGATGATATTAATGATGATGATGATGATGATATCAATGATGATGATGATGATATTAATGATGATGATGATGATGTCAATTATGATGATGATGATGATATTAATGATGATGATGATGATGCTGCTGAGAATATTAATGATGATGATGATATTAATGATGATGATGATGATATTAATGATGATGATGATGATGCTGCTGAGAATATTAATGATGATGATGATATTTTTGATGATGATGATAATGATGATGATATTAATGATGACGATGATGATATTAATGATGATGATATTAATGATGATGATAATGAAGATGATATTAATGATGATGATATTCATGATGATGATATTAATGATGATATTAATGATGATGATGATAGTAATGATGATGATATTAATGATGATGATGATGATATTAATGATGATATAAATGATGATGATGATATTAATGGTGATGATATTAATGATGATATTAATGATGATGATATTAATGGTGATGATATTTATGATGATTTTAATGATTATATTAATGATGATGATATTAATGGTGATGATATTAATGATGATATTAATGATGATTATATTAATGGTGAAGATATTAATGAGGATATTAATGATGATATTAATGATGATGATATTAATGATGATGATGATGATGATATCAGTGATGATGATTTAATGATGATGATATTAATGATGATGATATTAATGATGATGATGATGATAATAATGATGATGATGATGATGATGATGATGATGATGATGATGATGATGATGATATTAATGATGATGATATTAATGATGATGATATTAATGATGACGATGATGATGATGATATTCACAATAATGATGCTGATAATAATGATGATGATGATGATATTAATGATGATGATATTAACAATAATGATGATGATATTAATGATGATGATGATGATATTAATGATGATGATGATGATGCTAATGATGATGATGATGATGATTATATTAATGATGATGATATTAATAATGATGATATTAACGATGACGATGATGATGATATTCACAATAATGATGATGATATTAATGATGATGATGATGATGATGATGATATTAATGATGATGATGATGCTAATGATGATGATGATGATGATGATATTAATGATGATGAAAGGGCTGATGAAAGTGGTGATTTAGATGCACTATTGTAAAGTGGTTGTTCCACTGGATATCATAAGATGAATGCAGCAATTTGTAAGTCGCTCTGGATAAGAGCGTCTGCTAAATGACTTAAATGTAAATGTTAAATGTGAGGATGATGATGGTATTAATGATGGTGATTATGACGATATTAATAATGATGATGAAGGTGATGATGATGATGATGATGATGACTATCCTACCAATCCTTGACTTCGGCGGTGTCATTTACAAAATAGCCTCCAACACTCTACTCAGCAAATTGGATGCAGTCTATCAAAGTGCCATCTGTTTTGTCACCAAAGCCCCATATACTACCCACCACTGCGACCTGTATGCTCTCGTTGGCTGGTCTTCGCTACATATTCGTGGCTCCAGGTCATCTATAAGTCTTTGCTAAGTAATACTCCACCTCAGCTCACTGGTCACCATAGCAGCACCCACCCGTAGCACGCGCTCCAGCAGATATATTTCATTGGTCATCCCCAAAGCCAACACCTCCTTTGGCCGCCTTTCCTTCCAGTTCTCTGCTGCCAATGACTGTAACTAATTGCAAAAATCACTGAAGTTGGAGACTTATATCTCCCTCACTAACTTTAAACATCAGCTATCTGAGCAGCTTACCGATCGCTGCAGCTGTAGCTGTACACAGCCCATCTGTAAATAGCCCACCCAACTACCTACCTCATCCCCATATTTGTTTTTCTGCTCTTTTGCACACCAGTATTTCTACTTGCACATCCTCATCTGCACATCTATCACTCCAGTGTTTTAATTGCTAAATTGTAATTACTTCGCTTATTTATTGCCTTATCTCCTTACTCCCTTTGCACACACTATATAGATTTTTCTATTGTGTTATTGACTGTACTTTGTTTATCCCATGTGTAACTCTGTTTTGTTGTTCTTTTTGCACTGCTTTGCTTTATCTTGGCCAGGTCGAAGTTGTAAATGAGAACTTGTACTCAACTGGCCTACCTGGTTAAATAAAGGTGAAAAAAAATAATTATAATAATAATAATTTATGTGTTTGAGATTTATTTGTGAGATTTTACATGTTGTCCATGTCATTGTTATTCTCAGGGAGATCATTCAAGATGGACTTCGAAATTGGACGTCTGTCCTGAGGATGTCGGAAATGCCTTCAAAACTTTCCATTAGGGGCAACAGTGAGCTCTATTACCAGCAAGTACGCTGGATTTGTATTGTTTTATTTTAACCTTATCAAACCTTAACCCTTAACTTAACCATTCAGAACGAGCGCCTAAACGTTATGTTTTAACCTTACCCTAAACATGAAACCCAAACCTTTCTCAATTTAACACTTGGAACAACCTCGAAATTTGACTTTTGGAGAAACGTCAGAATCTGAAGTAAAATTGAAATTGTTAAATCTGTGAGATCTTGTTGGTGATTCTGAATCAGAATCAATTCTAATCAAAGTGTTTGGTCCAGGTTTCTTCCTAGGTTCCTGCCTTTCCAGGGAGTTTTTCATAGCCACCGTGCTTCTACATCTAAATTAATCAATGGTTGGAGTTTTAGGCTGGGTTTCAGTATAGCACTTTGTGACATCTGCTGACGTAAAAAAGGCTTTATAAATACATTTGATTAATTATTATTATTAGTATTATTATTCAACATTTTCCAATTATGATGACTACTCTGTCAGCTTTAACATTCACAACACACTGCCAATTATGATGACCAGCCTGTCAGCTTTAACGTTCACAACACACTGCCAATTATGATGACCAGCCTATCAGCTTTAACATTCACAACACACTGCCAATTATGATGACCAGCCTGTCAGCTTTAACATTCACAACACACTGCCAATTATGATGACCAGCCTGTCATCTTTTACATTCACAACACACTGCCAATTATGATGACCAGCCTGTCAGCTTTAACATTCACAACACACTGCCAATTATGATGACCAGCCTGTCAGCTTTAACATTCACAACACACTGCCAATTATGATGACCAGCCTGTCAGCTTTAACATTCACAACACAGTGCCAATTATGATGACCAGCCTGTCTGCTTTAACATTCACAACACAGTGCCAATTATGATGACCAGCCTGTCTGCTTTAACATTCACAACACACTGCCTCTTCTATTTGTTATATCCTCTGTCAGATTAAATGGATTTGGTCACTGCCTGTCTAAATGGTAATGCCCTCCTCTCCACTTTCTTACACTTTCTCCCTCTCTCGCTCTCTTTTTCTTTCTCCCTTTCTCTCTCTCTCTCTCGCTCTCTCTCTCTCTTTCTCCCTTTCTCTCTCTTTCTCTCTCTATTTCTCCCTTCCTCTCTCTTTCGTTCTCCCTTGCTTCCCTTGTCCCTCTCTCCAATTCCTCCCACACTCCTTTCTTCTTTCGTCCTCCCTCCATTTGTCCCTTCTCTTCACTTTCCGTTTCCTCCCTCCATTTCCGCCCTCCCTCCCTGTCTCATCTCTTCATCTTCCCTCCCTCCTATGCTACTTCCATCTATTTTTAGTGGAGGCAGACCAAGAAACTCCACCTCCCAAATGTTTAACGATGAAGCATTGTCAGGCACCCAAGCATGAACACAACAAATGGACTATTTTACTTCAATTTGGCCAGTTTTCTGAATTTTCAGGGACACACCATTGGCTATCCTGATTCTCTGTTCTCTTAAAAACATCAGAGAAAAAATGGTTAGTGAGAAAATCTATTAAATCTATTAGCCTATTCAGTAAATTATGCATTGAAAGTACATAACACACACACACACACACACACACACACACACACACGCACACACACACACACACACACACACACACACACACACACACACACACACACACACACACACAGAGAACTATATATAGAAGTATAGACTGTTCTGGTCGATATCAATCAATCATATCTCTTTGATTGATTACTATGCACCTCCAGATATAAGGTGTGTGTTTTCTTGGTGACCTGGAGCGGTATTGATATTTCATACATCATGTATTTCAACTTCAAACTTCCATCAATTTGTTTTAATGTATCGGTTTGTTTGTATGCCGCTGTTGGCAAGTCTTTGTCATTCACAAAATTGCTGTTTCTTCACACACACACAGACACACTCACACGCAAACACATATACACACGGACACACACAGACACACAAAGATACAGAGACACACACACGCACAGACGCACAGACACACGCACACGCACACTCTCTCTCTCAATTCCATTTAAGGGCTTTATTGGCATGGGAAACATGTGTTTACATTGCTATAGCAAGTGAAATAGATAATAATCAAAAGTGAAACAAACATAAAAAAATGTACAGTAAACATTACGCTCACAAAAGTTCGAAAATAATAAAGACATTTCAAATGTCGATATACAGTGTTGTAATGATATGCACATTTTTAAAGTACAAAAGAGAAAATAAATAAACATAAATATAGTTTGTATTTACAATGGTGTTTGTTCTTCACTGGTTGACCTTTTCTTGTGTCAACAGGTCACACATCTTGCTGCTGTGATTGCATACTCTGGTATTTCAACCAGTAGATAGGGGAGTTAATCAAAATTCGATTTTGTTTTCAAATTCTTTGTGGGTTTGTGTAATCTGAGGGAAATATGTGTCTCTAATATGGTCATACATTTTGGTAGGAGGTTAGGAAGTGGAGCTCAGTTTCCATCTCATTTTGTGGGCAGTGTGCACATAGCCTGTCTTCTCTTGAGAGCCGGGTCTGCCTACGGTGACCTTTATCAATAGCAAGGCTATGCTCACTGAGTCTGTACATAGTCAGTACCAGTGGTCAGGTATTCTGCTACTGTGTTCTCTCTGTTTAGGGCCAAATAGCATTCTAGTTTGCTCTGTTTTTTGTTCATTCTTTCCAATGTGTCAAGTAATTTTTTTTTCCTCATGATTTGGATGGGTCTTATTGTGTTGCTGTCCTGGGGCATGTTTGTGTTTGTGAACAGAGCCCCAGGACCAGCTTGTTTAGGGGGCTCTTCTCCAGGTTCAGCTCTCTGTAGGTGATGACTTTGTGATGGAAGGTTTGGGAATCGCTTCCTTTTAGGTGGTTGTAGAATTGAACGTCTCTTTTCTGGATTTTGATAATTAGCGGGTATCGGGCTAATTCTGCTCTGCATGCATTATTTGGTGTTTTACGTTGTACACAGGATATTTTTGCAGAATTCTGCATGCCGAATCTCAATTTGGTGTTTGTCCCATTTTGTGAATTCTTGGTTGGTGAGCAGACCCCAGACCTCACAAACATAAAGGCCAATGTGTTCTATAACTTATTCAAGTATTTTTAGCCAGATCCTAATTGGTATGTCGAATTTTATGTTCCTTTTGATGGCATAGAAAGCCCTTCTTGCCTTGTCTCTCAGCTCGTTTACAGCTTTGTGGCGCTGATGTTTAGACCGAGGTATGTAATGTTTTATTTTTACTCTAGGGCAACAGTGTCTAGATGGAATTTGTATTTGTGGTCCTGGCGGCTGGACCTTTTTTGGAACACCATTATTTTTGTCTAACTGAGATTTACTGTCAGGGCCCAGGTCTGACATAATATGTTCAGAAGATCTAGGTGCTGCTGAAGGCCCTCCTTGGTTTGAAACAGAAGCACCAGATCATCAGCAAACAGTAGAAATTTGACTTCAGATTTTAGTAGGGTGAGGCCGTGTGGTGCAGACTGTTCTAGCGCCCTCGCCAATTCATCAATATATATGTTGAAGAGGGTGGGGCTTAAGCTGCATCCCTGTCTCACCCCCCGGCCCTGTGGAAAGAAATGTGTGTATTTTTAGCCAATTTTAACAGTACATTTGTTGTTTGTGTACACGGATTTTTTTAATGCCGTACATTTTTCCCCCATCACCGCTTTCCATCAATTTGTATTGCAGGCCCACATGCCAAACTGAGTGAAAGCTTTTTTGAAATGAGCAAAGTATGCGAAGACTTCACTTTTGTTTTGGTTTGTTTGTTTCCCAGTTAGGATGTGCAGGGTGAATATGTGGTCTGTCGTACGGTAATTTGGTAAAGAAATACAATTTGACATTTGCTCAGTACGTTGTTTTCACTGAGGAAGTGTTTGAGTCTACTGTTAATGATAGTGCAGAGGACGCATATCCCACGGTAGTTATTGGGGTCAAATTTGTCTCCACTTTTATGGATTGGGGTGATCAGTCTTTGGTTCCAAATATTGAGGAAGATGCCAGAGCTGAAAATGCTGTTAAAAAGTTTAAGAATAGCCAATTGGAATATGTGGTCTGTGTATTTTATAATTTCATTGAGGATACCATCAACCCCACAGGTCTTTTTGGGCTGGAGGGTTTGTATTTTGTCATGTAGTTCATTCAATGTAATTGTAGAATCTTGTGAATTCTGGTGGTCTTTAATAGTTGATTCTAAGATTTGTATTTGATCATGTATATGTTTTTGCTGTTTGTTCTTTGTTATACAGCCAAAAAGATTGGAGAAGTGGTTTATCCATACATCTCCGTTTTGGATAAATAACTCTTCGTGTTGTTGTTTGCTTAGAGTTTTCCAATTTTCCCAGAAGTGGTTAGATTCTATGGATTCTTCAACTACATTGAGCTGATTTCTGTTTAGTAATTCACCATAGTGAAGGCTTAGGTTTTCTTGGTCTCTATGTTTTTGGTTGGATAGGTTTCCCAATTTCTTTCTTAGGTTTTTGCATTCTTCATCAAACCATTTGACATTGTATTTCATTTTCTTCAGTTGTCTGCTTTACATTTTTTTCTTTACATTTTTTGATTTGAAGCTGTGAGGTCAAATATACAATTTAGGTTTTCTACTGCTAAGTTTACACCTTCACTATTATAGTGAAACATTTTGTCCAGAAAATTGTCTAGAACGGATTGAATTTGTTGTTGCCTAGTATTTTTTGGTAGATTTCCACAATCATTTCCTTCCATCTACTGCATTTCTTAATATTATTCCGATCCTTTGGCTTTGATGCCTCATGAAAGAGGATAGCTCTGTTCAAGTAGAGTGTGATTTTGCTGTGATCTGAGAGGGGTGACTGTGGATGCCATAAGTGTATCTTTCGCTCTCTCTGTCTGTCTTTATAACATCAGACCCACAGGAGCCGACACAGACCGTAGGGGTCACTTCCTCATACCCATAATCCTCAGCGAGAGGTCAGGAGTCAGGCACTAATACCTTTAGTTGTGTCTCTGAGGAAGTGGTCTGTTTTGAGAAACTGAAGAGTTAGAACCGCAAGGTCGATGAGAACTATAACACAGAGGAAAGTGAGGGGTCTGAAAAACAAACATACCCACCACACACACACACACACAAACATGTGTGTGTGTGTCTGTGTGTGCGTGCGTGCGTGTGTACGTGTGTGCGTGCGTGTGTGCGTGCGTCTGTGCGTGTGTGTGTGTGTGTGTGCGTGTGTGTGTGTGTGTGTGTGTGTGTGTGTGTGTGTGTGTGTGTGTGTGTGTGTGTGTGTGTGAGCTACTGATGCTGAGAGTCTTGCTCTAAGACTCTGTCATTGATAGTTGATCTGATAGTACTCTCTTGTTCAATATACTCAGACAGCTCAGTGGTTCGTCTAAACACCTTTGAAATTCATCAAGTGAAACACCTTTCATTTATTGTATTAGAAACAATTAGGTCAGACAAGTTTGTCGTCTCAGACAATTTCCGTAGCGCGTTCCAAATGGCTCCCTGTTCCCTATATAGTGCATTCCTTTTGACCAGGGAATAGGGTGCTATTTAGTAGAGAAAAGAGCTGTTGTTATGTTTTAATATGGTCAGGCACTCCAGAATCCTTGTGATATCTTTCATATGGTCAGGCACTCCAGAATCCTTGTGATATCTTTAATATGGTCAGTGTGTAACGGCTCCCGTTGGTGGTAGAAGTGGACCAAGGCACAGCATGGTAAGTGTTCATGATACTTTTATTCACAAAAACTCTTCAACAAAATACCAAAGTAATAAAACGAAAGCGCACAGTTCTGTCAGGCACAGCTGCTAAACAGAAAACAAGATCCCACAAACTCAGGTGGAAAACAGGCTACTTAAGTATGATTCCCAATCAGAGACAACGATAGACAGCTGCCTCTGATTGGGAACCACACTCAGCCCAAAAACAAAGAAACCGAAAACATAGAATTTCCCACCTGTGTCACACCCTGATCTAACCAAACATAGAGAATAACAAGGATCTCTAAGGCCATGGATCATCACTGGCGTGACAGTACCCCCCCCTAAGGTGCGGACCACTGCCGCAAACCCGAACCAATAAGAAAGGGTCAAGGTGGGCATCTACTCTTGGTGGAGGCTCCGGTGTGGGACGCAGACCCCGCTCCGCTTGAGGCTCCCCCCACTTCGGTGGTGCCTTTGGTGCAGGGATCGTCGTCGGGGACTCCAGGCTAGGAACCCTGCCTGTAAACTCCGGACTGGGGACCCTCGCTGGAGGCTCCGGACTGGGGACCGTCGCTGGAGGCTCCGGGCTGGGGACTGTCGCTGGTGGCTCCGGACAGGAGACCGTCGCTGGAGGCTCCGGACTGGAGACCGTCGCTGGAAGCTCCGGACTGGAGACCGTCGCTGGAAGCTCCGGACTGGAGACCGTCGCTGGAAGCTCCGGACTGGAGACCGTCGCTGGAAGCTCCGGACTGGAGACCGTCGCTGGAAGCTCCGGACTGGAGACCGTCGCTGGAGGCTCAGGACTGCGGACCGTTGCCGGAGACTCCGGAACTTGGCTCGTCGCAGGAGGCTTCGGGTCATGGATCACCGCTGGAGGCTCCGGGCCATGGATCACCACTGGAGGCTTCGTGACATGGATCATCACTGGAGGCTTCGGGCCATGGATCACCACTGGAGGCTTCATGCCATGGATCATCACAGGAGGCTCCGGGCCGTAAGCCATCTCAGGAGGTTCTGGACTGTAAGCCGTCTCAGGAGGTTCCGGACTGTGGGCCGTCTTAGGAGTTTCCGGACTGTGGGCCGTCTCAGGAGGTTCCGGACTGTGGGCCGTCTCAGGAGGTTCCGGACTGTGAAACATCGCCGGAAGCTCTGGACTGGGAACTGTCGCCGGAAGCTCTGGACTGGGAACTGTCGCCGGAAGCTCTGGACTGGGAAATGTCGCCGGAAGCTCTGGACTGGGTACTGTCTCCGGAAGCTCTGGACTGGGTACTGTCGCCGGAAGCTCTGGACTGGGTACTGTCACCGGAAGCTCTGGACTGGGAAGGCGCACTGGAGGCCTGGTGCGTGGAGCCGGCACAGGGCTTGCCAAGCTGGGGAGACGCACTGGAGACTGGGTGCGTGGAGCAGGCACAAGGTGTACCAGGCTGGAGAGACGCACTGGAGGCTGAGTGCGTGGAGCTGGCACAGGATATACTGGACCGTGGAGGCGCACTGGAGGTCTGGAGCGTAGGGCTAGCACAACCCGTCCTGGCTGGATGCTCACTTTAGCCCGGCAAGTGCGGGGCGCTGGCACAGGACGCACTGGGCTGTGAAGGCGCACTGGCGACACAGTGCGTAGAGCCGGCGCAGGATATCCTGGACCGAGGAGGCGTACTGGAGACCAGGAGCGCTGAGCCGGCACAACCCGTCCTGGCTGGATGCTCACTTTAGCCCGGCAAATGCGGAGAGCCGGTAACGAGTGCACCGGGCTGTGAATGCGCACTGGAGATACAGTGTGATTCACCGCATAACACGGTGCCTGACCGGTCACACGCTCCCCACGGTAAGCACGGGGAGTTGGCTCAGGTCTAAACCCTGACTCCGCCAATCTCCCCATGTGCCCCCCGCACATTTTTGGGAGGAGCTGCCTCTCGGGCTTCCGTCGTTGTTCTAATTCCTCGTATCGTCGCCGTTCCTCTCTTGCTACCTCCATCTCCTCCCTTGAACGGCGATACTCACCAATCCGCGTCCAGGGCCCTTCTCCATTCAGGATTTCCTCCCATGTCCACTCATCCTGGCCACGCTGCTTGGTCCGTTTTTGGTGGGATCTTCTCTAACGGCTCTCGTTGGTGGTAGAAGTGGACCAAGGCGCAGCATGGTAAGTGTTCATGATACTTTTATTCACAAAAACACTTCAACAAAATACCAAAGTAATAAAACGAAAGCGCACAGTTCTGTCAGGCACAGATGCTAAACAGAAAACAAGATCCCACAAACTCAGGTGGAAAACAGGCTACTTAAGTATGATTCCCAATCAGAGACAACGATAGACAGCTGCCTCTGATTGGGAACCACACTCAGCCCAAAAACAAAGAAACAGAAAACATAGAATTTCCCACCTGTGTCACACCCTGATCTAACCAAACATAGAGAATAACAAGGATCTCTAATGTCAGGGCGTGACACAGTGACTCTAGAATCCTTGTGATATCTTCAATATTTTCAGGCACTCTAGAATCCTTGTGATAGTTTGAATATGGTCAGGGACTCTAGAATCCATGAGATATCTTTAAAATGGTCAGGAACTCTAGAATCCTTGTAATAGTTTTAATATGGTCAGGCACTCTAGAATCCTTGTGATATCTTTGATATGGTCAGGCACTCTAGAATCCTTGTGATAGTTTAATATGGTCAGGGACTCTAGAATCCTTGTGATAGTTTTAATATGGTCAGGCACTCTAGAATCCTTGTGATAGTTTAATATGATCATGCACTCTAGAATCCTTGTGATATCTTTGATATGGTCAGGCACTCTAGAATCCTTGAGATAGTTTAATATGGTCAGGCACTCTAGAATCCTTGTAATAGTTTTAATATGGTCAGGCACTCTAGAAACCTTGTGATAGTTTTAATATGGTCAGGCACTCTAGAATCCTTGTGATAGTTTTAATATGGTCAGGCACTCTAGAATCCTTGTGATAGTTTTAATATGGTAAGGCACTCTAGAATCCTTGTAATAGTTTTAATATGTTCAGGCACTCTAGAATCCTTGTGATAGTTTTAATATGGTCAGGCACTCTAGAATCCTTGTAATAGTTTTAATATGGTCAGGCACTCTAGAATCCTTGTGATAGTTTTAATATGGTCAGGCACTCTAGAATCCTTGTGATAGTTTTAATATGGTCAGGCACTCTAGAATCCTTGTAATAGTTTTAATATGGTCAGGCACTCTAGAATCCTTGTGATAGTTTTAAAATGGTCAGGCACTCTAGAATCCTTGTGATAGTTTAATATGGTCAGGCACTCTAGATTCCTTGTAATAGTTTTAATATGGTCAGGCACTCTAGAAACCTTGTGATAGTTTTAATATGGTCAGGCACTCTAGAATCCTTGTGATAGTTTTAATATGGTCAGGCACTCTAGAATCCTTGTGATAGTTTTAATATGGTAAGGCACTCTAGAATCCTTGTAATAGTTTTAATATGGTCAGGCACTCTAGAATCCTTGTGATAGTTTTAATATGGTCAGGCACTCTAGAATCCTTGTAATAGTTTTAATATGGTCAGGCACTCTAGAATCCTTGTGATAGTTTTAATATGGTCATGCACTCTAGAATCCTTGTGATAGTTTTAATATGGTCAGGCACTCTAGAATCCTTGTAATAGTTTTA
>NW_021822941.1:326831-391831 GCF_901001165.1 Salmo trutta | reverse complement strand
CATGAACTTCCTCTCCTCTCCTCTCTTCTCAGGCTGATCACTCCCATCACATGAACTTCCTCCCCTCTCCTCTCCTCTCAGGCTGATCACTCCCATCACATCATCTTCCTCCCCTCCCCTCTCCTCTCTCCTCAGGCTGATCACTCCCATCACATCATCTTCCTCCCCTCTCCTCTCTCCTCAGGCTGATCACTCCCATCACATCATCTTCCTCTCCTCTCCTCTCTTCTCAGGCTGATCGCTCCCATCACATCATCTTCCTCCCCTCCCCTCTCTCTTCTCAGGCTGATCACTCCCATCACATCATCTTCCTCCCCTCCCCTCTCTCTCCTCAGGCTGATCACTCCCATCACATCATCTTCCTCCCCTCTCCTCTCAGCCACATGTACATAGATATGTGAGATGGGTTGAGACAGGCCTTCTGATTGGGGTTAACTACTACTAACTCTACTTCACTCTTAACCCTCCAATGTCTTACCCAACATCTTTTATTCTCAAACAAACCTGTTTCTCAAAATTCACTTATCTCAACAAAACTTCATGAACTTCTAAAGCAGATGTAGTGTTTTGCTGTCCATAGCGATCAGTGTTTCAGACTGGAAAACCTTCTTCCTGTCCTCTGTTTGTTCACATGCTGTTAATAGAGCAGGAACCATTCAGGTAGATCAATGCCAACTCACAACTTTACTCTGATGTACCACATGATAGCATGCGCTGTGTGTGTGTGTGTGTGTGTGTGTGTGTGTGCACGTGAGAATGAGTGTGAGTGTGTGCGCGTGAGAGTGCGTGTGCGTGTGTGTGTGTGTGTGTGTGTGTGTGTGTGTGTGTGTGTGTGTGTGTGTGTGTGTGTGTGTGTGTGTGTGTGTGTGTGTGTGTGTGTGTGTGTGTGTGTGTGTGTGTGTGGAGGATGGAGAGAGATTCATCAGGTGTGGTAATTCTTTTGACAGACTTCCAAGGAGTCGTGTGGAAAGAAGAGCCCTGGGCCAAATGCAATAGCTCACGTATGAACAGGACACAACACACACCAGGTCCTTTTGGCACGGGTATCAGAGAGAGGGCAACAGGACCATTTAACACAACAGAGGGAACAGAACAGGGAACTATTTTTATATAGCTCACAGACAATCTGCTGAAATCATGAGGCCTTGTACTTTTGTCCTTGTAAAATGCTAAGAGTTGGCTTTCCACAGAGAGATTAAGGAGAAGCCTTATTCAGTTGTTCTGAAAATTTACACTCTAAGAAAATAAAAGTGAAATCTAAAACCTAAAAGGGTTCTTCGGCTTTCACAACGGGAAAACACTTTGGAAAAAAAAACTTTCTTCAAAGGCTCCAGGTAGAACCCTTTTTGGTTAAAAGTAGAACCCTGTTTGGTTAAAAGTAGAATCCTGTTTGGTTCCAGGTAGAACCCATTTTGCTTCCAGGTAGAACCCTTTTAGTTCCCAGGTAGAACCCAATTTGCTTCCAGGTAGAACCCTTCTGGTTCCAGGTAGAACCCATATTGCTTCCAGGTAGAACCCTTCTGGTTCCAGGTAGAACCCTTCTGGTTCCAGGTAGAACCCATTTTGGTTATAGGTATAACCATTAAGTCCAAGAGTGTAAACAGACACAGTGAAACTACACTCTCCACCTAAAGACTCTAGTCACCTGACGAATCTGTGACATTCTCCCCAGTAGTATATCTAGTAGTAGTATGAGACAGACACAGTGACATCACTCCTCTATACTAGTATATCTAGTAGTAGTATGAGACAGACACAGTGACATCACTCCTCTAGAATAGTATAGCTAGTAGTAGTATGACACAGTGACATCACTCCTCTAGACTAGTATATCTAGTAGTAGTATGACACAGTGACATCACTCCTCTAGACTAGTGTATCTACTAGTATTATGACACAGACACAGTGACATCACTCCTCTAGACTAGTATATCTAGTAGTAGTATGACACAGACACAGTGGCATCACTCCTCTAGACTAGTATATCTACTAGTAGTATGACACAGACACAGTGACATCACTCCTCTAGACTAGTATATCTACTAGTAGTATGACACAGACACAGTGACATCACTCCTCTATACTAGTATATCTACTAGTAGTATGACACAGACACAGTGACATCACTCCTCTAGACTAGTATATCTAGTAGTAGTATGACACAGTGACATCACTCCTCTAGACTAGTGTATCTAGTAGTAGTATGACACAGTGACATCACTCCTCTAGACTAGTATATCTACTAGTAGTATGACACAGTGACATCACTCCTCTAGACTAGTATATCTACTAGTAGTATGACACAGTGACATCACTCCTCTAGACTAGTATATCTACTAGTAGTATGACACAGTGACATCACTCCTCTAGACTAGTATATCTACTAGTAGTATGACACAGACACAGTGACATCACTCCTCTAGACTAGTATATCTACTAGTAGTATGACACAGACAGAGTGACATCACTCCTCTATATTAGTATATCTACTAGTAGTATGACACAGACACAGTGACATCACTCCTCTAGACTAGTGTATCTAGTAGTAGTATGACACAGACACAGTGACATCACTCCTCTAGACTAGTATATCTAGTAGTAGTATGACACAGTGACATCACTCCTCTAGACTAGTATTTCTAGTAGTAGTATGACACAGACACAGTGACATCACTCCTCTATACTAGTATATCTAGTAGTAGTATGACACAGACACAGTGACATCACTCCTCTAGACTAGTATATCTAGTAGTAGTATGACACAGACACAGTGACATCACTCCTCTAGACTAGTGTATCTACTAGTAGTATGACACAGACACAGTGACATCACTCCTCTAGACTAGTGTATCTAGTAGTAGTATGACACAGACAGAGTGACATCACTCCTCTAGACTAGTAAATCTAGTAGTAGTATGACACAGTGACATCACTCCTCTAGACTAGTGTATCTAGTAGTAGTATGACACAGACACAGTGACATCACTCCTCTAGACTAGTATATCTAGTAGTAGTATGACACAGTGACATCACTCCTCTAGACTAGTGTATCTAGTAGTAGTATGACACAGTGACATCACTCCTCTAGACTAGTATATCTAGTAGTAGTATGACACAGACACAGTGACATCACTCCTCTATACTAGTATATCTAGTAGTAGTATGACACAGTGACATCACTCCTCTAGACTAGTATATCTAGTAGTAGTATGACACAGACACAGTGACATCACTCCTCTAGACTAGTGTATCTACTAGTAGTATGACACAGTGACATCACTCCTCTAGACTAGTATATCTAGTAGTAGTATGACACAGACAAAGTGACATCACTCCTCTAGACTAGTATATCTAGTAGTAGTATGACACAGTGACATCACTCCTCTAGACTAGTGTATCTAGTAGTAGTATGACACAGTGACATCACTCCTCTAGACTAGTGTATCTACTAGTAGTATGACACAGACACAGTGACATCACTCCTCTAGACTAGTATATCTAGTAGTAGTATGACACAGACACAGTGACATCACTCCTCTAGAAAAGTATATCTAGTAGTAGTATGACACAGACACAGTGACATCACTCCTCTATACTAGTATATCTAGTAGTAGTATGACACAGACACAGTGACATCACTCCTCTAGACTAGTATATCTAGTAGTAGTATGACACAGTGACATCACTCCTCTAGACTAGTATATCTAGTAGTAGTATGACACAGTGACATCACTCCTCTAGACTAGTATATCTAGTAGTAGTATGACACAGTGACATCACTCCTCTATACTAGTATATCTAGTAGTAGTATGACACAGTGACATCACTCCTCTAGACTAGTATATCTACTAGTAGTATGACACAGACACAGTGACATCACTCCTCTAGACTAGTATATCTAGTAGTAGTATGACACACTGACATCACTCCTCTGGACTAGTATATCTACTAGTAGTATGACACAGACACAGTGAAATCACTCCTCTAGACTAGTATATCTACTAGTAGTATGACACAGACACAGTGACATCACTCCTCTAGACTAGTATATCTAGTAGTAGTATGACACAGACACAGTGACATCACTCCTCTAGACTAGTATATCTAGTAGTAGTATGACACAGACACAGTGACATCACTCCTCTAGACTAGTATATCTAGTAGTAGTATGACACAGACAAAGTGACATCACTCCTCTAGACTAGTATATCTAGTAGTAGTATGACACAGACAATTTGACATCACTCCTCTAGACTAGTATATCTAGTAGTAGTATGACACAGACACAGTGACATCACTCCTCTAGACTAGTGTATCTAGTAGTAGTATGACACAGTGACATCACTCCTCTAGACTAGTATATCTAGTAGTAGTATGACACAGACACAGTGACATCACTCCTCTAGACTAGTATATCTAGTAGTAGTATGACACAGACACAGTGACATCACTCCTCTAGACTAGTGTATCTAGTAGTAGTATGACACAGTGACATCACTCCTCTAGACTAGTGTATCTAGTAGTAGTATGACACAGTGACATCACTCCTCTAGACTAGTATATCTAGTAGTAGTATGACACAGTGACATCACTCCTCTAGACTAGTGTATCTAGTAGTAGTATGACACAGTGACATCACTCCTCTAGACTAGTATATCTACTAGTAGTATGACACAGTGACATCACTCCTCTAGACTAGTATATCTAGTAGTAGTATGACACAGTGACATCACTCCTCTATACTATAATATCTAGTAGTAGTATGACACAGTGACATCACTCCTCTAGACTAGTGTATCTAGTAGTAGTATGACACAGTGACATCACTCCTCTAGACTAGTGTATCTAGTAGTAGTATGACACAGTGACATCACTCCTCTAGACTAGTATATCTACTAGTAGTATGACACAGTGACATCACTCCTCTAGACTAGTATATCTAGTAGTAGTATGACACAGTGACATCACTCCTCTAGACTAGTATATCTAGTAGTAGTATGACACAGTGACATCACTCCTCTATACTATAATATCTAGTAGTAGTATGACACAGTGACATCACTCCTCTAGACTAGTATATCTAGTAGTAGTATGACACAGACACAGTGACATCACTCCTCTATACTATAATATCTAGTAGTAGTATGACACAGACACAGTGACATCACTCCTCTATACTATAATATCTAGTAGTAGTATGACACAGTGACATCACTCCTCTATACTATAATATCTAGTAGTAGTATGACACAGACACAGTGAAAATATACATTTGCTGTAATCCTTTGACTCACAGACAGTTTTTCTTCTGGATCCTCTTGTTCCTGTTCAGCACCTACTGTACTTTAGGAAGGTAACACCTCATCACACATCAAACTCTCTCTTCACTGTGTGTGTGTGTTTATGTGTGTGTGTGTTTGTGCCTCAGGATGAAAAAACTGAGAAAGTAAAGGTAACTCTTCACTGAATACAGGTACATAACTCCTGATACCTGACAAAGTTCTACAGCTGCACCATCGAGAGCATCTTGACTGGTTGCATCACCGCCTTGTATGGCAACTGCTTGGAGTCCGACCACAAGCCACTGGCGTTACAGAGGGTAGAGTGTACGGCCCATACATCACTGGGGCTAAGCTTCCTGCCATCCAGGAACTCTATACCAAGCGGTGTCAGAGGAAGGCCTTAAAAAGTGTCAAAGACTCCAGCCACCCTAGTCATAGAGTGTTCTCTCTGCTACCGCACGACAAGCGGTACCGGAGCACGAAGTCTAGGTCCAAAAGGCTTCTAAACAGCTTCTACCCCCAAGCCATAAATCTCCTGAACAGCTAATCAAATGGCTACCCAGACTATTTGCATTGCCCTCCCCCCCTCGTTTACACTGCTGCTATTCTGTGTGTATTATCTATGCATAGTCATTTTAACTCTACATGTACTTATGACCTAAACTAACCAGTGCCCCTGCACATTGACTTTGTACTGGTATCCATTGTATATTTTTATTTAACCTTTATTTAATCAGGCAAGTCAAATTCTTATTTTCAATGACAGCCTAGGAACAGTGAGTTAACTGCCTTGTTCAGCGGCAGAACAACAGAACGACAGTTTACCTTGTCGGCTCAGGGATTTGATGCTGCAACCATTCAGTTACTAGTCCAATGCTCTAACCACTAGGCTACCCGCCTCTCTAACCGCTAGGCTACCCGCCTCTCTAACCACTAGGTTACCCGCCTCTCTAACCACTAGGCTACCCGCCTCTCTAACCACTAGGCTACCCGCCTCTCTAACCACTAGGCTACCCGCCTCTCTAACCACTAGGCTACCCGCCTCTCTAACCACTAGGCTACCCGCCTCTCTAACCACTAGGCTACCCGCCTCTCTAACCACTAGGCTACCCGCCTCTCTAACCACTAGGCTACCCGCCTCTCTAACCACTAGGCTACCTGCCTCTCTAACCACTAGGCTACCTGCCTCTCTAACCACTAGGCTACCTGCCTCTCTAACCACTAGGCTACCTGCCTCTCTAACCACTAGGTTACCTGCCTCGCTAACCACTAGGCTACCTGCCTCTCTAACCACTAGGCTACCTGCCTCTCTAACCACTAGGCTACCTGCCAGTCTCTAACCACTAGGTTACCTGCCTCGCTAACCACTAGGCTACCTGCCTCTCTAACCACTAGGTTACCTGCCTCTCTAACCACTAGGCTACCCGCCTCTCTAACCACTAGGCTACCTGCCTCTCTAACCACTAGGCTACCCGCCTCTCTAACCACTAGGCTACCCGCCTCTCTAACCACTAGGTTACCTGCCTCTCTAACCACTAGGCTACCTGCCTCTCTAACCACTAGGCTACCCGCCTCTCTAACCACTAGGCTACCCGCCTCTCTAACCACTAGGCTACCTGCCTCTCTAACCACTAGGCTACCTGCCTCTCTAACCACTAGGTTACCTGCCTCGCTAACCACTAGGCTACCCGCCTCTCTAACCACTAGGCTACCTGCCTCTCTAACCACTAGGCTACCTGCCAGTCTCTAACCACTAGGTTACCTGCCTCGCTAACCACTAGGCTACCTGCCTCTCTAACCACTAGGTTACCTGCCTCTCTAACCACTAGGCTACCCGCCTCTCTAACCACTAGGCTACCTGCCTCTCTAACCACTAGGCTACCTGCTTCTCTAACCACTAGGTTACCTGCCTCGCTAACCACTAGGCTACCTGCCTCTCTAACCACTAGGTTACCTGCCTCTCTAACCACTAGGCTACCCGCCTCTCTAACCACTAGGCTACCTGCCTCTCTAACCACTAGGCTACCCGCCTCTCTAACCACTAGGCTACCCGCCTCTCTAACCACTAGGTTACCTGCCTCTCTAACCACTAGGCTACCTGCCTCTCTAACCACTAGGCTACCCGCCTCTCTAACCACTAGGCTACCTGCCTCTCTAACCACTAGGCTACCTGCCTCTCTAACCACTAGGTTACCTGCCTCGCTAACCACTAGGCTACCTGCCTCTCTAACCACTAGGCTACCTGCCTCTCTAACCACTAGGCTACCTGCCAGTCTCTAACCACTAGGTTACCTGCCTCGCTAACCACTAGGCTACCTGCCTCTCTAACCACTAGGTTACCTGCCTCTCTAACCACTAGGCTACCTGCCTCTCTAACCACTAGGCTACCCGCCTCTCTAACCACTAGGCTACCCGCCTCTCTAACCACTAGGCTACCTGCCTCTCTAACCACTAGGCTACCTGCCTCTCTAACCACTAGGCTACCTGCCTCTCTAACCACTAGGCTACCTGCCTCTCTAACCACTAGGCTACCTGCCTCTCTAACCACTAGGTTACCTGCCTCTCTAACCACTAGGCTACCTGCCTCTCTAACCACTAGGCTACCTGCCTCTCTAACCACTAGGCTACCCGCCTCTCTAACCACTAGACTACCTGCCTCTCTAACCACTAGGCTACCTGCCTCTCTAACCACTAGGCTACCTGCCTCTCTAACCACTAGGCTACCTGCCTCTCTAACCACTAGGCTACCCGCCTCTCTAACCACTAGGCTACCTGCCTCTCTAACCACTAGGTTACCTGCCTCTCTAACCACTAGGCTACCTGCCTCTCTAACCACTAGGCTACCTGCCTCTCTAACCACTAGGCTACCTGCCTCTCTAACCACTAGGTTACCTGCCTCTCTAACCACTAGGCTACCTGCCTCTCTAACCACTAGGCTACCTGCCTCTCTAACCACTAGGCTACCTGCCTCTCTAACCACTAGGCTACCCGCCTCTCTAACCACTAGGCTACCTGCCTCTCTAACCACTAGGCTACCCGCCTCTCTAACCACTAGGCTACCCGCCCTCTCTAACCACTAGGCTACCCGCCTCTCTAACCACTAGGCTACCCGCCTCTCTAACCACTAGGCTACCTGCCTCTCTAACCACTAGGCTACCTGCCTCTCTAACCACTAGGCTACCTGCCTCTCTAACCACTAGGTTACCTGCCTCTCTAACCACTAGGCTACCTGCCTCTCTAACCACTAGGCTACCTGCCTCTCTAACCACTAGGCTACCTGCCTCTCTAACCACTAGGTTACCTTCCTCTCTAACCACTAGGCTACCTGCCTCTCTAACCACTAGGCTACCTGCCTCTCTAACCACTAGGCTACCTGCCTCTCTAACCACTAGGCTACCTGCCTCTCTAACCACTAGGCTACCTGCCTCTCTAACCACTAGGCTACCTGCCTCTCTAACCACTAGGCTACCCGCCTCTCTAACCACTAGGCTACCTTCCTCTCTAACCACTAGGCTACCCGCCTCTCTATTGTTATTTTACTGCTTTTTAATTATTAGTTTATTTTTATTTCTTATTTTTTACTTTTACATAACACATATTTTTCTTAACTGCATTAATGGCTTGTAATTAAGCATTTCATTGTAAGGTCTACACCTGTTGTATTCGGGGCATGTGACCAATAAAATGTGATTTGATGTTGGAAGGACTTCAGAATGTAAACAAATCTAATGAAGAGGACTGATCAGACTGAGCTGAGAGGAGAGGACAGGAAGTTGAAGTGATAGGAGCAAACTAATATAATGAAGAGGAGGGCAAATTAGCACTTGTAATTTATTTTTGGGGGCGAAGAGATGGATGGCAGGGGTGTGCGATAGGGAGGAAAGGATGAGAAAAGAGGGGAGAGAGAGAGGTTGGTTGACACCACATAGAGAGATATGTTGGTGAAGGAGGAGGTTACGGGGTTGAGCTATTGAGAGAGAGAGAGAGAGACAGAGAGACAGAGAGAGAGAGAGAGAGAGAGAGAGAGAAAGAGATTGAAAGAGATACAGAGAGATTGACAGAGAGACAGAGAGACAGAGAGAGAGAGAGAGAGACAGAGAGATTGACAGAGAGACAGAGAGAGACAGAGAGACAGAGACAGAGAGAGAGACAGAGAGACAGAGAGACACAGAGAGACAGAGAGAGAGAGATTGACAGAGAGACAGAGACAGAGAGAGAGAGACAGAGAGAGAGAGAGAGAGACAGAGAGACAGAGAGATTGACAGAGAGACAGAGAGACAGAGAGAGAGATTGAAAGAGACAGATTGAGAGACAGAGAGAGAGCGATTGAAAGAGACAGATTGAAAGAGAGACAGAGAGAGAGATTGAAAGAGAGACAGAGAGAGAGATTGAAAGAGAGACAGAGAGAGAGATTGAAAAGAGAGACAGAGAGAGAGATTGAAAGAGAGACAGAGAGAGAGAGATTGAAAGAGAGACAGAGAGAGAGATTGAAAGAGAGACAGAGAGAGAGAGATTGAAAGAGAGACAGAGAGAGAGAGATTGAAAGAGAGACAGAGAGAGAGAGATTGAAAGAGAGACAGAGAGAGAGATTGAAAGAGAGACAGCGACAGCGAGAGAGAGATTGAAAGAGAGACAGAGAGAGCGATTGAAAGAGAGACAGAGAGAGAGATTGAAAGAGAGGACAGAGAGAGAGATTGAAAGAGAGACAGAGAGAGAGATTGAAAGAGAGACAGAGAGAGAGATGACAAGAGAGACAGGAGAGAGAGATTGAAAGAGAGACAGAGAGAGAGATTGAAAGAGAGACAGAGAGAGGAGATTGAAAGAGAGACAGAGAGAGAGAGATTGAAAAGAGACAGAGAGACGATGAGAGAGAGAGAGATGTGAAAGAGAGGACAGAGAGAGAGATTGAAAGAGAGACAGAGAGAGAGAGATTGAAAGAGAGACGAGAGAGATTGAAAGAGAGACAGAGAGAGAGATTGAAAGAGAGACAGAGAGAGAGATTGATGAAAAAAGATAGGCAGGCGACAGAGAGAGAGATTGAAAGAGAGACAGAGAGAGAGATTGAAAGAGAGACAGAGAGATAGAGGAAACAGGAAGAGAGACAGAGAGAGAGGAAAGAGAGACAGAGAGAGAGGAAAGAGAGACAGAGAGAGAGATTGAAAGAGAGACAGAGAGAGAGATTGAAAGAGAGACAGAGAGAGAGATTGAAAGAGAGACAGAGAGAGAGATTGAAAGAGAGACAGAGAGAGAGATTGAAAGAGAGACAGAGAGAGAGATTGAAAGAGAGACAGAGAGAGAGATGAAAGAGAGACAGAGAGAGAGATTGAAAAGAGAGACAGAGAGAGAGATTGAAAGATGAGACAGAGAGAGAGATTGAAAGAGAGACAGAGAGAGAGATTGAAAGAGAGACAGAGAGAGAGATTGAAGAGAGACAGAGAGAGAGATTGAAAGAGAGACAGAGAGAGAGAGATTGAAAGAGAGACAGAGAGAGAGATTGAAAGAGAGACAGAGAGAGAGAGATTGAAAGAGAGACAGAGAGAGAGAGATTGAAAGAGAGACAGAGAGAGAGATTGAAAGAGAGACAGAGAGAGAGATTGAAAGAGAGACAGAGAGAGAGATTGAAAGAGAGACAGAGAGAGAGATTGAAAGAGAGACAGAGAGAGAGATTGAAAGAGAGACAGAGAGAGAGATTGAAAGAGAGACAGAGAGAGAGATTGAAAGAGAGACAGAGAGAGAGATTGAAAGAGAGACAGAGAGAGAGATTGAAAGAGAGACAGAGAGAGAGATTGAAAGAGAGACAGAGAGAGAGATTGAAAGAGAGACAGAGAGAGAGATTGAAAGAGAGACAGAGAGAGAGAGATTGAAAGAGAGACAGAGAGAGAGATTGAAAGAGAGACAGAGAGAGAGATTGAAAGGAGACAGAGAGAGAGATGAAAGAGAGACAGAGAGAGAGATTGAAAGAGAGACAGAGAGAGAGATTGAAAGAGAGACAGAGAGAGAGATTGAAAGAGAGACAGAGAGAGAGATTGAAAGAGAGACAGAGAGAGAGATTGAAGAGAGACAGAGAGAGAGATTGAAAGAGAGACAGATGAAGAGAGACAGAGAGAGAGATGAAGAGAGACAGAGAGAGAGATGAAGAGAGACAGAGAGAGAGATTGAAAGAGGAGACAGAGAAGAGAGATTGAAAGAGAGACAGAGAGAGAGATTGAAGAGAGACAGAGAGAGAGATTGAAAGAGAGACAGAGAGAGAGATTGAAAGAGAGACAGAGAGAGAGATTGAAAGAGAGACAGAGAGAGAGATTGAAAGAGAGACAGAGAGAGAGAGATTGAAAGAGAGACAGAGAGAGAGATTGAAAGAGAGACAGAGAGAGAGATTGAAAGAGAGACAGAGAGAGAGATTGAAAGAGAGACAGAGAGAGAGATTGAAAGAGAGACAGAGAGAGAGATTGAAAGAGAGACAGAGAGAGATTGAAAGAGAGACAGAGAGAGAGACTGAAAGAGAGACAGAGAGAGAGATGAAAGAGAGACAGAGAGAGAGATTGAAAGAGAGACAGAGGAGAGATTGAAAGAGAGACAGAGAGAGAGATTGAAAGAGGACAGAGAGAGAGATTGAAAGAGAGACAGAGAGAGAGATTGAAGAGAGACAGAGAGAGAGATTGAAAGAGAGACAGAGAGAGAGATTGAAAGAGAGACAGAGAGAGAGATTGAAAGAGAGACAGAGAGAGAGATGAAAGAGAGACAGAGAGAGAGATTGAAAGAGAGACAGAGAGAGAGATTGAAAGAGAGACAGAGAGAGAGATTGAAAGAGAGACAGAGAGAGAGATTGAAGAGAGACAGAGGAGAGATGAAAGAGAGACAGCAGAGAGAGATTGAAAGAGAGACAGAGAGAGAGATTGAAAGAGAGACAGAGAGAGAGATGAAGAGAGAAGAGAGATGATGAAAGAGAGACAGAGAGAGAGAGATTGAAAGAGAGACAGAGAGAGAGATTGAAAGAGAGACAGAGAGAGAGATGAAAGAGAGACGAGAGGAGAGAGATTGAAAGAGAGATGGTGGGAAGTTGACATCAGTGATTTTAGATATTTTCCCCTTTTAGCTCTTTAATCGCCTTTCACAGTTTCTTTCCTTTTAAGTCATTTGTCTGTCTGAAACCCACTCCTGTCACCCTCATCAGACATCAGAACACTCCTTTAAAGTTAGCGAGAGAGACTGAAGTCCTACCAAGTCATACCATGCACACGGTGAAAAACCTTTGATTTATTCTCTGCCGCATATTTTCTTTCTTTCTTTTTAAATCTCTCCATATCTTTTCATTTTCTCATCCTACTCTGTGTCCCTGTGACATTTACCTCATTAAAGGAATCACGAAGTACCTGTCGTTTGGGACGAGAGTTCTGAAGTTCTAATGACGAGTTCTGGAACACGTTATGCTAATTAACGAGTTGTTTTACATTCTAAAGTATCAAACTTCATGATGTGAGATTAGTTTTGCAAGTCAAAGATCTTTACATAGTGAAAGTTCAGGGCCTTACTAGGCTAGAGTTTGTTGTTGCCTTTGATATAGTACCGTACGTGGTAGGTCAAGGAATAACGGTGTGTCACAAAATTACATATCTATTTCCTACATAGTGCATTACTTTGACCAGAGCCCTTTGGGCCCAAACAAAGCAAACCTTTGTTTTCAAATGCTGTTTAAATATATTAATTACTTTAATATACATTAAAAGTAAGTTTTCAGATATCTTTTAATTTGAAAAGGAGTATTTGTTTTCATTTGGAAATACACTGGCTCAACTAAACTACCATGTGTTGTGACGACTTCCTCTCCTTGTTCGGGTGGTGCTCGGCGGTTGAAGGTGGTTCCTCTCCTTGTTCGGGCGGTGCTCGGCGGTCGAAGGTGGTTCCTCTCCTTGTTCGGGCGGTGCTCGGCGGTCGAAGGTGGTTCCTCTCGTTGTTCGGGCGGTGCTCGGCGGTCGGAAGGTGGTTCCTCTCCTTGTTCGGGGCGGTGCTCGGCGGTCGAAGGTGGTTCCTCTCCTTGTTCGGGCGGGTGCTCGGCGGTCGAAGGTGGTTCCTCTCCTTGTTCGGGCGGTGCTCGGCGGTCGAAGGTGGTTCCTCTCCTTGTTCGGGCGTGCTCGGCGGTCGAAGGTGGTTCCTCTCCTTGTTCGGGCGGTGCTCGGCGGTCGAAGGTGGTTCCTCTCCTTGTTCGGGCGGTGCTCGGCGGTCGAAGGTGGTTCCTCTCCTTGTTCGGGCGGTGCTCGGCGGTCGAAGGTGGTTCCTCTCCTTGTTCGGGCGGTGCTCGGCGGTCGAGGTGGTTCCTCTCCTTGTTCGGGCGGTGCTCGGCGGTCGAAGGTGGTTCTCTCGTTGTTCGGGCGGTGCTCGGCGGTCGAAGGTGGTTCCTCTCCTTGTTCGGGCGGAATGCGTTCTCGGGCGGTAAGGTGGTTCCTCTCCTTGTTCGGGGCGGTGCTCGGCGTCGAGGTGGTTCCTCTCCTTGTTCGGGCGGTGCTCGGCGGTCGAAGGTGGTTCCTCTCCTTGTTCGGGCGGTGCTCGGCGGTCGAAGGTGGTTCCTCTCCTTGTTCGGGCGGTGCTCGGCGGTCGAAGGTGGTTCCTCTCCTTGTTCGGGCGGTGCTCGGCGGTCGAAGGGGGTTCCTCTCCTTGTTCGGGCGGTGCTCGGCGGTCGAAGGTGGTCCTCTCCTTGTTCGGGCGGTGCTCGGCGGGTCGAAGGTGGTTACTCTCCTTGTTAGGGCGGTGCTCGGCGGTCGAAGGTGGTTCCTCTCCTTGTCGGGCGGTGACTCGGCGGGTCGAAGGTGGTTCATCTCCCTTGTTCAGGGCGTGGCGGTGATTTTTGCGGTGCTCGGCGGTCGAAGGTGTTTCCTCTCCTTGTTCGGGCGGTGCTCGGCGGTCGAAGGTGGATCCTCTCCTTGTTCGGGCGGTGCTCGGCGGTCGAAGGTGGTTCCTCTCCTTGTTCGGGCGGTGCTCGGCGGTCGAAGGTGGTTCCTCTCCTTGTTCGGGCGGTGCTCGGCGGTCGGCGTCGCCGGCCTACTAGCCATCACCGATCTATTTTTCCTTTTCTGTTGGAGCTCGTGGAGGTTTTTTCCTCAGTTTATTCACGTGTTCACCGTGTGTTAAGTATAGTAGGAGCGTTGTTTTCATCCTTCCGTGAGTAACTGTGTGTTGTCTCGGGCGTTTATGGACCTTGTACCTCTACCGTTTTGGGACTTGCCTATTAAAGACGCTACATTGACATCTCTGCTCTCCTGCGCTTGACTCCTTAGCTCCCTTCAGTACGATTACGCAACATGCGTTTATCCAGGTATTTGGAAATAGGATTTGAAATAAGTATTTAAAAATCCTCTTCAATACAATTTTGTAAACTATTTGGTTTTTACAAAGTAACTATTCAAATACTCCAAAAAAAGTATTTGTTTTGGCTGTGGATTTGAAAATATTGCAATAAATATCAGTATAATAAATACCAAGTAGTCAAGTATTACCCAGGTCTGTGTTGAAAGTTGTGCATTATATCAGTTTATCTTCATATCTAGTTGTTCCAACTCCATATCTGTCCTCCCTCTCTGACTCGTTCTCGCTCGCTGTGTCTCGCTCTCTCTCTCCCTCGCTGTGTCTCTCTATCTCTCTCGCTATGTCTCTCTCTCTCTGTCTCTCTCTCTCTCTCTCGCTCGCTGTGTGTCTCTCTCTCACTCTCGCTCGCTATGTGTCTCTCTCTCACTCTCGCTCGCTGTGTGTCTCTCTCTCACTCTCACTCGCTGTGTGTCTCTCTCTCTCTCTCTCGCTCGCTGTGTGTCTCTCGCTCGCTGTGTGTCTCTCTCTCGCTCGCTGTGTGTCTCTCGCTCGCTCGCTGTGTGTCTCTCGCTCGCTGTGTGTCTCTCTCTCGCTCGCTGTGTGTCTCTCTCTCTCTTGCTGTGTCTCTCTCTCGCTCCCGCTGTGTGTCTCTCTCTCCCGCTGTGTGTCTCCCTCTCTCTCGCTGTGTGTCTCTCTCTCTCTCGCTGTGTGTCTCTCTCTCTTGCTGTGTGTCTCTCTCTCTCACTGTGTGTCTCTCTCTCTCACTGTGTGTCTCTCTCTCTCGCTGTGTATCTCTCTCTCTCTCGCTGTGTGTCTCTCTCTCTCTCGCTGTGTGTCTCTCTGTCTCTCGCTGTGCGTCTCTCTCTCTCTCTCTCTCTCTCGCTGTGTGTCCCTCTCTCTCTCGCTGTGTGTCTCTCTCTCTCTCTCGCTGTGTGTCTCTCTCTCTTGCTGTGTTTCTCTCTCTCTCGCTGTGTGTCTCTCTCTCGCTGTGTGTCTCTCTCTCTCTCGCTGTGTGTCTCTCTCTCTCTCGCTGTGTGACTCTCTCTCTCGCTGTGTGTCTCTCTCTCTCTCGCTGTGTGTCTCTCTCTCTCTCGCTGTGTGTCTCTCTCTCGCTGTGCGTCTCTCTCTCTCTCTCTCTCGCTGTGTGTCTCTCTCTCTCTCGCTCGCTGTGTGTCTCTCTCTCACTCTCGCTCGCTGTGTGTCTCTCTCTCTCTCGCTGTGTCTCTCTCTCTCTCGCTGTGTGTCTCTCTCTCTCTCGCTGTGTGACTCTCTCTCTCGCTGTGTTCTCTCTCTCTCTCGCTGTGTGTCTCTCTCTCTCTCGCTGTGTGTCTCTCTCTCTCGCTGTGTGTCTCTCTCTCTCTCGCTGTGTGTCTCTCTCTCTCGCTGTGTGTCTCTCTCTCTCCCGCTGTGTGTCTCTCTCTCTCTCTCGCTGTGTGTCTCTCTCTCTCTCTCGCTGTGTGTCTCTCTCTCTCTCGCTGTGTGTCTCTCTCTCTCTCGCTGTGTGTCTCTCTCTCGCTGTGTGTCTCTCTCTCTCCCGCTGTGCGTCTCTCTCTCTCGCTGTGCGTCTCTCTCTCTCTGTCTCTCTCTCGCTGTGTCTCTCTCTCGCTGTGTGTCTCTCTCTCGCTCTCGCTGTGTGTCTCTCTCTCGCTCTCTCACTCGCTGTGTCGCTCTCTCGCTCGCTGTGTCGCTCTCTCGCTCGCTGTGTCGCTCTCTCGCTCTCGCTGCAGTGAAGGAGAGAGACAATCTTAGCAAATCACACACACAGTACATTGATGCTTAACTCTCAGAAATGTTTAAAGACCCAGTCGTTTGAATATTTGACATTATACCTCCCACAGACTGAATCCATCTTCCATAAGAACTATCCACTCAGTTCACTGATGAGAGACACACATACACACAAACACACACACACACTGCACTCTCTCTACTCCAGCCTCTTCTAACCGAGGCGAGAGAGAAAGAGCCCACGTCTTACTAATTGGTTTGCAGCAGCAACTGTCTGTACTGGAGCTGGCTAAGGGAGAGAGGCACTAAGAATTACTCTGCATTACAATATCTTAGTCATTACCATTCATTACACTATCTTGGTTATTATGGTTCATTACACAATATTGGTTATTACCCTTCATTACTCTATCTTGGTTATTACACTATCTTGGTTAGTACCCTTCATTAAACTATATTGGTTATTGACCTTCAGTACAATATCTTGGTCATTACCCTGCATCACACTATATTTGTCATTCCAATTCATTACACTACCTTGGTTATTACCCTTCGTTACATTATCTTGGTTATTACCCTTCATTACACTATATTGGTTATTAACCTTCATTACATTATCTTGGTCATTATCCTGCAATAAACTATATTACACTATACACTACACCATCTTGGCCATGATACTATCTGTATTGCAACATGTAGCTATGGGAAAGAGGACAGCTTATGCTGCTGTAAAACATCTTTGTGTGTGACAATGTCACAATGCATGGACGTCAGCAGGTATCTGTTCAGGCCTCACACACACACACACACACACACACACACACACACACACACACACACACACACACACACACACACACACACACACACACACACACACACACACACACACACACACACACACACACACACACACACACACATGCATGCAGGAACACACAGCCTTTTTCTTACTGTGTGTGTATAAAGATGGGGAGAGGTCTGTCCGATGTAAAGAGATGTTCTGCTGTTTTGACTCCACATTCCACAAAGCAAGTCCTGCAGGCTCTAGTTTATCTTGATTATTGTCCAGTCATGTGGTCAAGTTCTATAAAGACAGTCCTACTGAACCACTAGACTACCTGCCTAGTGGGCGCTCTAACCACTAGGCTACCTGCCTAGTGGGCGCTCTAACCACTAGCCTACCTGCCTAGTGGGCGCTCTAACCACTAGGCTACCTGCCTAGTGGGCGCTCTAACCACTAGGCTACCTGCCTAGTGGGCGCTCTAACCACTAGCCTACCTGCCTAGTGGGCGCTCTAACCACTAGGCTACCTGCCTAGTGGGCGCTCTAACCACTAGGCTACCTGCCTAGTGGGCGCTCTAACCACTAGGCTACCTGCCTGGTGGGCGCTCTAACCACTAGGCTACCTGCCTAGTGGGCGCTCTAACCACTAGGCTACCTGCCTAGTGGGCGCTCTAACCACTAGGCTATCTGCCTAGTGGGCGCTCTAACCACTAGGCTACCTGCCTAGTGGGCGCTCTAACCACTAGGCTACCTGCCTAGTGGGCGCTCTAACCACTAGGCTACCTGCCTAGTGGGCGCTCTAACCACTAGGCTATCTGCCTAGTGGGCGCTCTAACCACTAGGCTACCTGCCTAGTGGGCGCTCTAACCACTAGGCTACCTGCCTAGTGGGCGCTCTAACCACTAGGCTACCTGCCTAGTGGGCGCTCTAACCACTAGGCTACCTGCCTAGTGGGCGCTCTAACCACTAGGCTACCTGCCTAGTGGGCGCTCTAACCACTAGGCTACCTGCCTAGTGGGCGCTCTAACCACTAGGCTACCTGCCTAGTGGGCGCTCTAACCACTAGGCTACCTGCCTAGTGGACGCTCTAACCACTAGGCTACCTGCCTAGTGGGCGCTCTAACCACTAGGCTACCTGCCTAGTGGGCGCTCTAACCACTAGGCTACCTGCCTAGTGGGCGCTCTAACCACTAGGCTACCTGCCTAGTGGGCGCTCTAACCACTAGGCTACCTGCCTAGTGGGCGCTCTAACCACTAGGCTACCTGCCTAGTGGGCGCTCTAACCACTAGGCTACCTGCCTAGTGGGCGCTCTAACCACTAGGCTACCTGCCTAGTGGGCGCTCTCACCACTAGGTTACCTGCCTAGTGGGCGCTCTAACCACTAGGCTACCTGCCTAGTGGGCGCTCTAACCACTAGCCTACCTGCCTAGTGGTCGCTCTAACCACTAGGCTACCTGCCTAGTGGGCGCTCTAACCACTAGGCTACCTGCCTAGTGGGTGCTCTAACCACTAGGCTACCTGCCTAGTGGGCGCTCTAACCACTAGGCTACCTGCCTAGTGGGCGCTCTAACCACTAGGCTACCTGCCTAGTGGGCGCTCTAACCACTAGGCTACCTGCCTAGTGGGCGCTCTAACCACTAGGCTACCTGCCTAGTGGGCGCTCTAACCACTAGGCTACCTGCCTAGTGGGCGCTCTAACCACTAGGCTATCTGCCTAGTGGGCGCTCTAACCACTAGGCTACCTGCCTAGTGGGCGCTCTAACCACTAGGCTACCTGCCTAGTGGGCGCTCTAACCACTAGGCTACCTTCTAGTTGAAGTCTAGTAGTAATTGCAATAAGAGACCGACTGCATCACTTTTTTTTTTAATAAGAAACATGAATGTGTTGAATATTCCAAATAGTTTGCATAGTCAACTTACACACAGCACTGACACACACACACTTACCCCACCAGGGGTCTTTTCACAGTGCCCGGGTCCAGAACAAATTCAAGGAAGCTTACAGTAATATACAGCCATGAGTAGATGGACCTGCTTTTATCTTGTTTAGCACAAGTGACCAACAAACCTGGTTTCAGAAAACAAATAAAGCAACGCCTCGCAGCTCAACGCCTCGCAGCTCAACGCCTCGCAGCTCAACGCCTCGTTGCTCAACGCCTCGCAGCTCAACGCCTCGCAGCTCAACGCCTCGCAGCTCAACGCCTCGTTGCTCAACGCCTCTCCCCATGTGACCTACTGGTGGTGTATATGTACTGACATGTATGTGTTTCTGTTAGATACACACACACGCACACACACACACACACACACACACACACACACACACACACACACACACACACACACACACACACACACACACACACACACACACACACTACATGTTAATGTTTGTAAATTGTAAAGTATTTTGTCTGTAATGTATTTTTCATTTTGTATCAGACCCCAGTAAGATTAGCTGTCACCATTGGCGTTGGCTAACGGGGATACTAAAACAATCAAATCAAATCCAAACCCACACTACTATTTCTCCAATCTAACCCAACAAAGGATCAGATTTTACAAAATGGCTTCCACAGATTCAATAGGTAGGAAAAAAGGGAGAAAGGAGGTCTGGAGGGATGGAGAGAAAGAGAGAAAGAGAGGGAGGGAAACTCTGCAGGCAATCATTCCACTGTCTGAACTTGGCCAGGGAAGAACTGATTTCACGCCCAGAAACACACAGTGATGGAGAGAGAGAGAGAGAGAGTGAGATGGGCGTCTGAGGATGCCAGCTGGTTTCGTGTCACACCCAGTGAATCACAACCCAGCATCCCCTGTTCTCCTCCAGCCACCCTCTATTCCACCTTACTGTTTCTCTCTATCCCGTCAGTCCTCTCTTATGTTCACACACACACACACACACACACACACACACACACACACACACACACACACACACACACACACACACACACACACACACACACACACACACACACACACACACACACACACACACACACACACACACACACAGACACACACAGACACGCACGCACACACACACGCACACACACACACACACACACACAGACACACACACACACACACACACACACACACACACACACACACACACACACACACAGACACGCACGCACACACACACGCACACACACACACACACACACACAGACACACACACACACACACACACACACACACAGACACAGACACACACACACACACACACACACAGACACAGACACACGCACGCACGCACGCACGCACGCACACACACACACAGACACACAGACACACACACACACGCACGCACGCACGCACGCACGCACGCACACACACACACACACACACACACACACACACACACACACACACACACACACACACACACACACACACACACACACACACACACACACACACACACACACAATGTGGAAGACAGATTCTACATGTTAAGATTGAAAGAAGCTCCATTCATTGATCATCATAAATGTATGATCATTTAACATTGAAACACATGACCTTGTGTGGACAGATCTGAGGAGGGTCCATGTATGTTTCCCAGATGGTACCCTGTACCCCCAATAGTGCACTACAACTGAGCCCTACAGGGTAGTGCTGCAATATGAAGGGAATAGAGTGGCATTCGGGTACGAGACTGACTGTGTAGTAGTTATAGTCACCTTAATATTAGTGTGGTGCCAGACTGACTGTCTAGTAGTTATAGTCACCTTAATATTAGTGTGGTGCCAGACTGACTGTCTAGTAGTTATAGTCACCTTGATAGTAGTGTGGTGCCAGACTGACTGTGTAGTAGTTATAGTCACCTTAATATTAGTGTGGTGCCAGACTGACTGTCTAGTAGTTATAGTCACCTTAATATTAGTGTGGTGCCAGACTGACTGTCTAGTAGTTATAGTCACCTTAATATTAGTGTGGTGCCAGACTGACTGTCTAGTAGTTATAGTCACCTTGATATTAGTGCGGTGCCAGACTGACTGTCTAGTAGTTATAGTCGCCTTAATATTAGTGTGGTGCCAGACTGACTGTCTAGTAGTTATAGTCACCTTGATATTAGTGTGGTGCCAGACTGACTGTCTAGTAGTTATAGTCACCTTGATATTAGTGTGGTGCCAGACTGACTGTCTAGTAGTTATAGTCACCTTGATATTAGTGTGGTGCCAGACTGACTGTCTAGTAGTTATAGTCACCTTGATATTAATGTGGTGCCAGACTGACTGTCTAGTAGTTATAGTCACCTTGATATTAATGTGGTGCCAGACTGACTGTCTAGCAGTTATAGTCACCTTGATATTAGTGTGGTGCCAGACTGACTGTCTAGTAGTTATAGTCACCTTGATATTAGTGTGGTGCCAGACTGACTGTCTAGTAGTAAATATCACCTTGATATTAGTGTGGTGCCAGACTGACTGTCTAGTAGTTATAGTCACCTTGATATTAGTGTGGTGCTAGACTGACAGTATAGTAGTAAATATCACCTTGATATTAGTGTGGTGCCAGACTGACTGTCTAGTAGTAAATATCACCTTAATTTTAGTGTGGTGCCAGACTGACTGTATAGTAGTAAATATCACCTTGATATTAGTGTGGTGCCAGACTGACTGTCTAGCAGTGATAGTCACCTTGATATTAGTGTGGTGCCAGACTGACAGTATAGTAGTAAATATAACCTTGATATTAGTGTGGTGCCAGACTGACTGTCTAGCAGTGATAGTCACCTTGATATTAGTGTGGTGCCAGACTGACAGTATAGTAGTAAATGTCACCTTGATATTATTGTGGTGTCAGACTGACTGTCTAGTAGTAAATATCACCTTGATATTAGTGTGGTGCCAGACTGACTGTCTAGTAGTGATAGTCACCTTGATATTAGTGTGGTGTCAGACTGACTGTCTAGTAGTAAATATCACCTTGATATTAGTGTGGTGCCAGACTGACTGTCTAGTAGTAAATATCACCTTGATATTAGTGTGGTGCCAGACTGACAGTATAGTGGTAAATATCACCTTGATATTAGTGTGGTGTCAGACTGACTGTCTAGTAGTAAATATCACCTTAATATTAGTGTGGTGCCAGACTGACTGTATAGTAGTGATAGTCACCTTGATATTATTGTGGTGCCAGACTGACAGAATAATAGTAAATATCACCTTGATATTATTGTGCTGCCAGACTGACAATCTAGTAGTTATAGTCACCTTGATATTAGTGTGGTGCCAGACTGACTGTCTAGTAGTTATAGTCACCTTGATATTAGTGTGGTGCCAGACTGACTGTCTAGTAGTAATAGTCACCTTGATGTTAGTGTGGTGCCAGACTGACTGTCTAGTAGTTATAGTCACCTTGATATTAGTGTGGTGCCAGACTGACTGTCTAGTAGTTATAGTCACCTTGATATTAGTGAGGTGCCAGACTGACTGTATAATAGTTATAGTCACCTTGATATTAGTGTGGTGCCAGACTGAGTGTCTAGTAGTAATAATCACCTTGACATTAGTGAGGTGCCAGACTGACTGTCTAGTATTAAATATCACCTTAATATGAGTGTGGTGCCAGACTGACTGTCTAGTAGTTATAGTCACCTTGATATTAGTGTGGTGCCAGACTGACTGTCTAGTAGTTATAGTCACCTTGATATTAGTGTGGTGCCAGACTGACTCTATAGTAGTTATAGTCACCTTGATATTAGTGCGGTGCCAGACTGACTGTCTAGTAGTTATTGTCACCTTGATATTAGTGCGGTGCCAGACTGACTGTCTAGTAGTTATAGTCGCCTTGATATTAGTGTGGTGCCAGACTGACTGTCTAGTAGTTATAGTCACCTTGATATTAGTGTGGTGCCAGACTGACTGTATAGTAGTTATAGTCGCCTTGATATTAGTGTGGTGCCAGACTGACTGTCTAGTAGTTATAGTCACCTTGACATTAGTGTGGTGCCAGAATGACTGTATAGTAGTTATAGTCACCTTGATATTAGTGCGGTGCCAGACTGACTGTCTAGTAGTTATAGTCACCTTGATATTAGTGCGGTGCCAGACTGACTGTCTAGTAGTTATTGTCACCTTGATATTAGTGCGGTGCCAGACTGACTGTCTAGTAGTTATAGTCGCCTTGATATTAGTGTGGTGCCAGACTGACTGTCTAGTAGTTATAGTCACCTTGATATTAGTGTGGTGCCAGACTGACTGTATAGTAGTTATAGTCGCCTTGATATTAGTGTGGTGCCAGACTGACTGTCTAGTAGTTATAGTCACCTTGATATTAGTGTGGTGCCAGAATGACTGTATAGTAGTTATAGTCACCTTGATATTAGTGCGGTGCCAGACTGACTGTCTAGTAGTTATAGTCACCTTGATATTAGTGCGGTGCCAGACTGACTGTCTAGTAGTTATAGTCGCCTTGATATTAGTGTGGTGCCAGACTGACTGTCTAGTAGTTATAGTCACCTTGATATTAGTGTGGTGCCAGACTGACTGTATAGTAGTTATAGTCGCCTTGATATTAGTGTGGTGCCAGACTGACTGTCTAGTAGTTATAGTCACCTTGATATTAGTGTGGTGCCAGACTGACTGTCTAGTAGTGATAGTTTGTAGTCGGCTATGGCCCATAGTCACCTTGGGTGAATTTATAATGATTACGTCCTGGTCTGATATTGTCACATTGTCATGGCACACCTTTGTTTCTACTACATATACCCTGTCTAACCTGTTCCACCCCCTTCACAGAGGATGTGTTAGTATGTTGTTTTGCCCCCAGCTCATCTACCCCCTGTCTAACCCTCCCTGATGCCTCCATTTTTAACCTGTGTAGACGGAACACACTTGGGGGGCAATGTGTGTGTGTGTTTTGGAGGGGGTTGCCTGTCTCTTCTTAGTCACTCCCCACTTCAGCCCGTATCACCCTCAACCCAACCTCATCAACAGTAAACAGCCTATCAGATCACAGGATAGGTGTTAGTCATCGACAGTCGGTGTCCAATGAGACAAGAGGACAGGTATGAGTCAGTTTGTATGGCCGACATTCAGAACATGTCCTGACTTACAGCTAGGAGCGAGGTTAGAGAGAGGAAAGAGTACAAATTCCCTGACGTAACCTCAAGAAAGAACAGATTTCTATATTCCTTCAGCTTCTCAGACGGAATGAGTGGAAGGCCTGTTTCAGAAAGTTACATTCTGTGTTTTGGAATGTCAGGCAACAGAACAGATTCCAGTGGATTCCAGAGTGTTCTGTGGGTTGTGTCTGTCACAATGTGTTCATTCAACACCAGCACAGTGACTAGACCTCATGGCATTCTGTTTGGAGTGGAAGAATGTTGCTACAGTATGTCTTCTTCTATGACTTTCATTTCTAAACTTCTCTTTTCACCTCTCTAAACACTTGTAGATACAACTCCATTGACATCATTGACTTGGTTTTAAATGGTGGTTTGTATTGTTTATAGTGCAAACTTGATTTATTTGAAACAACAAAATCACTTAGTTGGTATGATTATGATAGGGACTTATTTAGTTGGTATGATTATGATAGGGACCTAGTTAGTTGGTATGATTATAATAGGGACCTAGTTAGTTGGTATGATTATGATAGGGACCTAGTTAGTTGGTATGATTATGATAGGGACTTATTTAGTTGGTATGATTATGATAGGGGCTTATTAAGATGGTATGATTATGATAGGGACGTATTTAGTTGGTATGATTATGATAGGGACCTAGTTAGTTGGTATGATTATGATAGGGACTTATTTAGTTGGTATGATTATGATAGGGGCTTATTAAGATGGTATGATTATGATAGGGACGTATTTAGTTGGTATGATTATGATAGGGACCTAGTTAGTTGGTATGATTATGATAGGGACTTATTTAGTTTGTATGCTTATGATAGGGACTTATTTAGTTGGTATGATTATGATAGGGACCTAGTTAGTTGGTATGATTATGATAGGGGCTCATTAAGTTGGTATGCTTATGATAGGGACTTATTAGTTGGTATGATAATGACAGGGAGTTATTCAGTTGAATGTTGTATTTTTTTGTATTTTTGGTCCTCTGCCTCCCTCATTATTTACGAGAGCAATCTCTCTCTCCCTCGCTCTCTCTCTCTCTTTATCCCTCCCTCCCTCATTCCCTCTCTCCCTCCCTCCCTCCCTCCCTCCCTCGCTGATATTGTCTAGGAGTCAGCCATAGTTGTCATATGAATAAGTTTCGATCAAATACTTAAGAATTATCATCATGTTTTATTCAATATGACTTTAATTTCCCTATGGGAGGGTACACACACACACACACACACACACACACACACACACACACACATGCACTGTTCAGAGGGCGTGAGAAGGTGCTTTGGCTTGTCATCAGACCAAGTGGATCTGGCTTCAACAGGCAATCCAAACATATACACACACATCGTGTAAACTACATACACACACACCTCGTACGCTCACACACACAGACACTCCTCGACGAGTAGGGACCCATAAATTCATAAATGATTCTTACTTTAGTCTTTGTGCATGCACTGACAACTGTGTGTCTTGGTTCCTGTAGTCAACCTTGTCAGTGAACTGTAGCTGGAAGACCACTGAATCAAAACAGGACTTCAATACAAGGTCCCAGAGCAACAACATATTATTCTGTCTTAATACACAGACGGTGTGTGAGTTCACACACACACACACACACACACACACACACACACACACACACACACACTGCTGACTGGGCTGGTTTGTATTATGTGCAGAGCTGTCCTGTGGGAACTTACTGAGGTGGTAAACAATTTCTGACCTGCTGGGAGGGAGAGAGGGGGAGGGACGGAGGGAGACAGAGAGATAATAAAGGGAGGGAGGAGTCTGTCAGGGCGAGAAGAAGTGAGTCACCCTGAAGTTAGCCTATAAGAACACAGTATTTATTTGACTAGGCAAGTCAGTTAAGAACAAATTCTTTTTTTCAATGATGGCCTTGGCACAGTGGGTTAACTGCCTTGTTCAGGAGCAGAAGGACAGATTTTTACCTTGTCAGCTCAGGGATTTGATCTTGCAATCTTTTGGTTACAAGTCCAACACTGTAACCACTAGGCTACCTGCCACCCCACTACGTTACCTGCTGCCTCTGGTGTGGCCACCAGTTGCATTAAATACTGCAGTGCATCTCCTCCTCATGGACGCACCAGATTTGCCAGTTCTTGCTGTGAGATGTTACCCCACTCTTCCACTAAGGCACCTGCAAGTTCCCGGACATTTCTGGGAGGAATGGCCCTAGACCTCAACCTCCAATCCAACAGGTCCCAGACGTGCTCAATGGGATTGCGATCCGGGCTCTTCGCTGGCCATGGCAGAACACTGACAATCCTGTCTTGCAGGAAATCACGCACAGAACGAGCAGTATGGCTGGTGGCATTGTCATGCTGGAGGGTCATGTCAGGATGAGCCTGCAGGAAGGGTACCACATGAGGGAGGAGGATGTCTTCCCTGTAACGCACAGCATTGAGATTGCCTGCAATGACAACGAGCTCAGTCCGATGATGCTGTAACACACCGCCCCAGACCATGACGGACCCTCCACTTCCAAATCGATCCTGCTCCAGTGTACAGGCCTCGGTGTAACGCTCATTCCTTTGATGATAAATGCGAATCTGACCATCACCCCTGGTGGGACAAAACCGCGACTTGTCAGTGAAGAGCACTTTTTGCCAGTCCTGTCTGGTCCAGCGACGGTGGGTTTGTGCCCATAGGCGACGTTGTTACCGGTGATGTCTGGTGAGGACCTGCCTTACAACAGACCTACAAGCCCTCAGTCCAGCCTCTCTCAGCCTATTGCGGACAGCCTGAGCACTGATGGAGGGATTGTGAGTTCCTGGTGTACCTCGGGCAGTTGTTGTTGCCATCCCGTACCTGTCCCGCAGTTGTGATGTTCGGATGTACCGATCCTGTGCAGGTGTTGTTACACGTGGTCTGCCACTGTGAGGACGATCAGCTGTCCATCCTGTCTCCCTGCAGCTCTGTTTTAGGCGTCTCACAGTACGGACATTGCAATTTATTTCCCTGGCCACATCTGCAGTCCTCATGCCTCCTTGCAGCAGAAAATTCCAGAAAATGGTGTCATGGTTTTAGAAGCTTCTGATAGGCTAATTGGCATAATTTCACTCAATTGGAGGTGTACCTGTGGATGCATTTCAATGCCTACCTTCAATCTCAGTGCCTCTTTGCTTGACATCTTGGGAAAATCTAAAGAAATCAGCCAAAACCTCAGAAAAATATAGTAGTAATTGTAGACTTCCACAAGTCTGGTTCATCCTTCGGAGCAATTTCCAAATGCCCGAAGGTACCACGTTCATCTGTACAAACAATAGTACGCAATTATAAACACCATGGGACCACCCAGCCATCATACCGCTCAGGAAGGAGACGCGTTCTGTCTCCTAGAAATGAACGTACTTTGGTGCAAAAAGTCTAAATCAATCCAAGAACAACAGCAAAGGACCTTGTGAAGATGCTGGAGGAAACAGGTACGAAAGTACCTATATCCATGGGTAAACGAGTCCTATATCGACATAACCTGAAAGGCCGCTCAGCAAGGAAGAAGCCACTGCTCCAAAACCGCCATAAAAAAGCCAGACTACGGTTTGCAACTGCACAAAGATCATACTTTTTGGAGAAATGTCCTTTGGTCTGATGAAACAAAAACAGAACTGTTTGGCCATAATGACCATCATGTTCGGAGGAAAAGGGGGAGACTTGCAAGCCGAAGAACACCATCCCAACCGTGAAGCACGGGGGTGGCAGCATCACGATGTGAGGGTGCTTTGCTGCAGGAGGGACTGGTGCACTTCACAAAATAAATGACATCATGAGGATGGAAAATTCTGTGGATATATTGAAGCAACATCTCAAGACATCAGTCAGGAAGTTAAAGCTTGGTCGCAAATGAGTCTTCAAAATGGACAATTACCCCAAGCATACTTCCAAAGTTGTGGCAAAATGGTCAAAAAAGGACCTCAATCCTATAGAAAATTTGTGGGCAGAACTGAAAAAGTGTGTGTGAGCAAGGAGGCCTACAAACCTGACTCAGTTAAACCAGCTCTGTCAGGAGGAATGGGCCAAAATTCACCCAACTTATTGTGGGAAGCTTGTGGACGGCAACCTGAAACGCTTGACCCAAGTTAAACAATTTTAAAGCAATGCTACCAAATACTAAATTGAGTGTATGTAAACTTCTGACCCACTGGGAATGTGGTGAATGAAATAAAAGCTGAAATAAATCATTCTCTCTACTATTATTCTGACATTTCACATTCTTAAAATAAAGTGGTGATCCTAACTGACCTAAAACTGGGAAGTTTTTATAGGATTAAATGTCAGGAATTGTGAAAAACTGAGTTTAAATGTATTTGGCTAAGGTGTATGTAAACTTCCGACTTCAACTATATATATATATATATATATATATACACACACACCTTTTGTGGGACACGCTGTATATTGCAAAATTTGACTGCACCACAGAACACATCATTTAATATCCAACTTTTTACCTCTGAAATATAGCTAATGGATTTCAGGCAAGTCATTTTCTTTTTACCGGAAGGCTAGCTAACTAGTCAACTATTTAATAAACACTTCGGATACGAGGTTGGTGTCTCTTTTTAATTGAACAAAATTAAATTAATTTATCTTGTAAATAGTAAGGTGGCCAATAACTGGGGACGATAAATGCTGATAAAGTGGACGTATTTGTTTTCTTCTAATCCGCTTATCAAAAAGATGATAGTATTTCCACTGAAATTTCAAACATGCTAATTGCTAACCCGTTAGCTAATATTTTTACAACACCAATAATTAAATCAATTCCAAATCAAAGTTTATTTGTCACGTGCGCTGAATACGACAGGTCTAGACCTTACAGTGAAACGCTTACTTACAGGCTCTAACCAATAGTGCAAAAAAGGTATTAGGTGAAGAATAGGTAGGTAAAGAACAACAGTAACAAGACAGGCTATATACAGTAGCGAGGCTATAAAAGTAGCGAGGCTACATACAGACACCGGTTAGGCAGGCTGATTGAGGCAGTATGTTCATGTAGATATGGTTAAAGTGACTATGCATATATGATGAACAGAGAGTAGCAGTAATGTAAAAGAGGGATTGGCGGGTGGTGGGACACAATGCAGATAGCCCGGTTAGCCAATGTACGGGAGCACTGGTTGGTCGGCCCAATTGAGGTAGTATGTACATGAATGTATAGTTAAAGTGACTATGCATACATGACAAACAGAGAGTAGCAACAGCGTAAAAAGAGGGGTTGGGGGAACACAATGTAAATAGTCTTGGTAGCCATTCGATTACCTGTTCAGGAGTCTTATGGCTTGGGGGTAAAAACTGTTGAGAAGCCTTTTTGTCCTATACTTGGCACTCCGGTACCGCTTGCCATGCGGTAGCAGAGAGAACAGTCTATGACTGGAGTGGCTGGAGTCTTTGACAATTTTTAGGGCCTTCCTCTGACCGCCTGGTGTAGAGGTCCTGGATGGCAGGCAACTTAGCCCCAGTGATGTACTGGGCCGTACGCACTACCCTCTGTAGCGTCTTGCGGTCGAACAGTTGCCGTACAAGGCAGTGATGCAACCAGTCAGGATGCTCTCGATGTTGCAGCTGTACAACCTTTTGAGGATCTCAGGACCCATACCAAATCTTTTTAGTTTCCTGAGGGGGAATAGGCTTTGTTGTGCCCTCTTCACGACTGTCTTGGTGTGCTTGGACCATTCTAGTTTGTTGTTGATGTGGGTACCAAGGAACTTGAAGCTCTCAACCTGCTCCACTACAGCCCCGTCGATGAGAATGGGGGCGTGCTTGGTCCTCCTTTTCGTGTAGTCCACAATAATCTCCTTAGTCTTGGTTACGTTGAGGGATAGGTTTTTATTCTGGCACCACCCGGCCAGGTCTCTGACTTCCTCCCTATAGGCTGTCTCGTCGTTGTTGGTGATCAGGCCTACCACTGTTGTGTCGTCTGCAAACTTAATGATGGTGTTGGAGTCATGCCTGGCCATGCAGTCATGGGTGAACAGGAGTACAGTAGGGGACTGAGCACGCACCCCTGGGGAGCTCCAGTGTTGAGTATCAGCGTGGCAGATGTGTTGCTACCTACCTTCACCACCTGGGACGGTCCATCAGGAAGTCCAGGATCCAGTTGCAGAGGGAGGTGTTTAGTCCCAGGATCCTTAGCTTAGTGATGAGCTTTGAGGGTACTATGGTGTTGAACGCTGAGCTGTAGTCAATGAATAGCATTCTCACATAAGTGTTCCTTTTGTCCAGGTAGGAAAGGGAAGTGTGGAGTGCAATAGAGATTGCATCATCTGTGGATCTGTTTGGGCGGTATGCAAATTGGAGTGGGTCTAGGGTTTCTGGGATGATGGTGTTGATGTGAGCCATTACCAACCTTTCAAAGCACTTCATGGCTACAGAAGTGAGTGCTACGGGTCTGTAGTATTTTGGCAGGTTGCCTTTGTGTTCTTGGGCACAGGGACTATGGTGGTCTGCTTGAAGCATGTTGGTATTACAGATTCAATGAGGGACATGTTGAAAATGTCAGTGAAGACACCTGCCAGTTGGTCAGCACATGCCCGGAGCACACGTCCTGGTAATCCGTCTGGCCCCGCAGCCTTGTGTATGTTGACCTGTTTAAAGGTCTTACTCACGCCGGCTACGGAGACTGTGATCACACAGTCGTCCGGAACAGATGATGCTCTGATGCATGCCTCAGTGTTGCTTGCTTCGAAGCGAGCATAGAAGGGATTTTGCTCGTCCGGTAGGCTCGTGTCACTGGGCAGCTACGCTGCTGTGCTTCCCATTGTAGTCTGTAATAGTTTGCAAGCCCTGCCACATAAGACGAGCGTCGGAGCCGGTGTAGTATGATTCAAACTTAGCCCTGTATTGATGCTTTGCCTGTTTGATGGTTCGTCGCAGGACATAGCAGGATTTCTTGTAAGCTTCCGGGTTAGAGTCCTGCACTTTGAAAGCGGCAGCTCTACCCTTTAGCTCAGTGTGAATGTTGCCTGTAATCCATGGCTTCTGGTTGGGGTATGTACGTACAGTCACTGTGGGGACAAAGTCCTCGATGCACTTATTGATAAAGCCAGTGACTGACATGGTGTACTCCTCAATGTCATCGGAAGAACATGTTCCAGTCTGTGATAGCAAAACAGTCCGGTAGTTTAGCATCTGCTTCTTCTGACCACTTTTTATAGACCAAGTCACTGGTGCTTCCTGTTTTAGTTTTTGCTTCTAAGCAGGAATCAGGAGGATAGAGTTGTGGTCGGATTTACCAAATGGAGGGTGAGGGAGAGCTTTATACGCGTCTCTGTGTGTGGAGTACAGGTGATCTAGAATTGTTTCCCCCAATTTGGTAGAACTGATTTAAGTTTCCCTGCTTTAAAGTCTCCGGCCACTAGGAGCGCCGCCTCTGGGTGAGTGGTTTCCTGTTTGCTTATTTCCTTATACAGCTGACTGAGTGCGGTCTTAGTGCCAGCATTTGTCTGTGGTGGTAAATAAACAGCCACAAAAAGTATAGCTGAAAACACTCTAGGCAAGTTGTGTGGCCTGCAATTTATCACAATAAAATAATCACAAAACATTGATGTCTTCATAACAAGATAAAACTGTTGAAGGTAATATATTTATTAAACACTGATAAATATGTCGATCAGACGGGGTGCTACGCTACTCAGGGTTTTTCTTTCTTTTTACTATTGTCTACATTGTGGAATAATATTCCAAGAGTGGGCAGATCTGTCATCAAGGCAAAGGGTGGCTGCTTTGAAGAATCTCAAATATAAAATATTTTTTGATTTGTTTAACACTTTTTTTTTACTACATGATTCCATAATTGTTATTTCATAGTTTTGATGTCTTAACTATTATTCTATAATGTAAAAAATAGTCAAAATAAAGAGAAACCCTAGAATGAGTAGGTGTGTCTAAACTTTTGACTGGTACTGTACATGTCAGTCGATCGTGTCCATGTTTTTCCCATGTTTAATCCAGGTGAATATGAGCTTGTGTTTTGCCACATGTACAGTTCATGTGTGGGCGTTTAAAAAACGGATTATTTCCCGTAAACATCTTTAGCATTATTCTGTGGTCATTGGAGGGACAAAAACTATGTTCTACGTGTGTGGATGCAAACATGCTTGTGTCTGTGTGTGTGTGTGTGTGTCTGTGTGTGTGTCTGTTTGTCTGTGTGTATCTCTGTGTGTGTGTGTGTGTGTGTGTCTGTGTGTGTGTGTGTGTGTGTGTGTGTGTGTGTGTGTGTGTGTGTGTGTGTGTGTGTGTGTGTGTGTCTGCGCATACATCAGTTTATGTCCTGTGTCCAACATGTCACCCTATATCTTTACAGTGCACTACTCCTGGCTAGAGCACTATGGGTTAATGAATAGGGTACCATTTGGAAATCAGATTGTGTGTGAGTGATGAGTGATGATTCAGCTGATTGGAATGACCGCTCCGTGAGTTAGCGCTAATGCTAGCAACTTCAATGGGACCATTTAGCATTCCGCTAATAGCCTCTCACCATGGGTGGTCATCAGCCTCACATCGACCTCTCTCAAAATGGCCTCTCTCTCCTATTATTTATCAACGTGTGTGTGTGTTTGTGTGTGTGTGTTGGGCCATTTGTGTGTGTGTGTGTGTGTGTTGGGCCGTGTGTGTGTTTGTATGTGTGTGTGTGTGTGTGTGTGTGTGTGTGTGTGTGTGTGTGTGTGTGTGTGTGAGCTGGCTGTCTTGCCTGTTATATATCATCAGGTGGACATGAATGTGTTGCCATACAGCACTCAATTAGATGTTAACATGCAGGTTTCTGTCAAACGAACAGAAGGGGACCTGGTAGGGGGTACAGGTGTGTGTGTGTGTGTGTGTGTGTGTGTGTGTGTGTGTGTGTGTGTGTGTGTGTGTGTGTGTGTGTGTGTGTGTGTGTGTGTGTGTGTGTGTGTGTGTGTGTGTGTGATGATTCTAGAGACTGCTCTTGTTTGTGTTTTTAAAGGTCAGTGATGTTTCATCTCCTGCTGAGGCTCCCAGAACACTTAATGGGGTGTTGCTACAGTCTCCCAGAGGTTACAACGAGCTCAGCATCACACACACACACACGTAAGCACACACACACACGTACGTGCACACACACACACACACCTCACTGCAGGGGTAAAACACAATGTAAAGCGAAATGAAGGAATGAGGTCATTGTTTTTTTTGTGTTTGGAAAGATGAGGTCATTGTGAGTGTCATGTACAGTCACAAAAAGTTTGTGTGGAAAGTCTTCAGCGTGGATATCACCATGGTAACAAGAGAGGCAAGAGAGCTTTGGAATGGAGAGAGAGAGTTCCGAGTTCCATGTGATTATGATGTCACAGTGAGATGTTGGATGGATGGATGATCTGGCTATAGAGAAGTTAGGATGTTTGCTAAATGGCACTACCTTTGACCGGAGTCCATTGGGAAAGTAGAGCACTATGTAGAGAATAGTGTGTCATTGGGGATGTATCTGTAGAGTGCACTGGTAATGGGGAATTGACACAGTCCAAATCGTGGCTCACTAGATGGCTCTGCATTTAAAACAACCTCCTTCATGTTATCAGCTCTAGATCAGAGTGATTGGTTGGCTGGAATTACTCCAGGAAATGTGTGTGTGTGTGTGTGTGTGTGTGTGTGTGTGTGTGTGTGTGTGTGTGTGTGTGTGTGTGCCGTTGAAGTTGTCTCAAGCACATAACCTACTCAGTAATTTGGCCTGATTTCATGTGTGCTCTATTTAGTGCCAATCAATTCTGCTAAGAGCTTTTCAGCATTTTCTCAAGCGATGAGAGAGAGAGAGTTGAAATTGAGAGAGAGAGAGTTAGGAGAGCGAGACTGAGCGTGTGTGTGTGAGAGAGGATGGGGGTGGGGGAGAGAGAGAGAGAGAGAGAGAGAGAGAGAGAGAGAGAACGGGGGTGGGGGAGAGAAAGGAGGGAAGACAGAGAGAGGAGTGAGGTGGAGAAAGAGGGGGGGAAATAGAGGAAGGGAGAGAGGGAGAGAGAGAGAGGTTGTAACAGCTCTCAACAGTTAGCAACTGCACCAATACTTTCTCCTAAAGCCAGGGGAAATAGTCAACATTAAATAGCATAAATACTTCACTATAAGTAGACTATAATATTATGTCAGCTGTATCCAACACAATTCTACCTTCAATGTTTAATCAGTTGCAGCCCAGTGAAGTCTTTGTATGTGGGTTATATGAGGCAGACTCTCTCTGTGCATCCCAAGTGGCCCCCTTTTCCCCATACGCCTCTGGTTAAAAGTAGGATGCTATTTAGGACACAGCCAGAGTCCTGCCTTAAATAACCCTTAAAGGCTGTGACCAAAGTAATGTCATAGTGAATAGGATGCAATTTGGAATGTTGACCTCTGAAAGCAATCAGTCATTTCACACTGCAGAGAGTTGAGATCAGGTAGAGGGTCACTACACAGTGGAGAGGGTTATCTTCTGACTGAACGTGGTGTGTGTGTGTGTGTGTGTGTGTGTGTGTGTGTGTGTGTGTGTGTGTGTGTGTGTGTGTGTGTGGCTCGTAAGAGGAAGTAATTTTTCGGTCCAGTTCCTTACCGTCTTTCTTCAATTAACGTTCCAGTCAGATCAGAGTAAGAAGATCCATTTAAACCTCCACAGACAACTGGTTGGCTACCGGCCACTGGTGGTGTGTGTGTGTGTGTGTGTGTGTGTGTGTGTGTGTGTGTATAGTTTACTTGTGGCTACTAAGGGAAGCTTAGAAACAAACATATTCTGTGGATGCTGCTCCAAAGCTGTACATGCATGAACAGAATAATAAATGAAGGGATGGAACAAAAACATGCTCAGCCAATACCTCCCCAGTGGTACCTCCCCAGAGAGAACCCTGCTCTGAAACCATAGTGACGTCATCTCTCCAGGACCAGAGAGAAGCCTGCTCTGAATCCATAGTGACATCATCTCTCCAGGACCAGAGAGAACCCTGCTCTGAATCCATAGTGACATCATCTCTCCAGGGCCAGAGAGAACCCTGCTCTGAATCCATAGTGACGTCATCTCTCCAGGGCCAGAGAGAACCCTGCTCTGAATCCATAGTGACGTCATCTCTCCAGGGCCAGAGAGAACCCTGCTCTGAAACCATAGTGACGTCATCTCTCCAGGACCAGAGAGAAGCCTGCTCTGAATCCATAGTGACATCATCTCTCCAGGACCAGAGAGAACCCTGCTCTAAATCCATAGTGACATCATCTCTCCAGGACCAGAGAGAACCCTGCTCTGAATCCATAGTGACATCATCTCTCCAGGACCAGAGAGAACCCTGCTCTGAATCCATAGTGACGTCATCTCTCCAGGGCCAGAGAGAACCCTGCTCTGAATCCATAGTGACGTCATCTCTCCAGGGCCAGAGAGAACCCTGCTCTGAATCCATAGTGACATCATCTCTCCAGGACCAGAGAGAACCCTGCTCTGAATCCATAGTGACGTCATCTCTCCAGGACCAGAGAGAACCCTGCTCTGAATCCATAGTGACGTCATCTCTCCAGGGCCAGAGAGAACCCTGCTCTGAATCCATAGTGACGTCATCTCTCCAGGGCCAGAGAGAACCCTGCTCTGAATCCATAGTGACATCATCTCTCCAGGGCCAGAGAGAACCCTGCTCTGAATCCATAGTGACGTCATCTCTCCAGGGCCAGAGAGAACCCTGCTCTGAATCCATAGTGACGTCATCTCTCCAGGGCCAGAGAGAGAACCCTGCTCTGAATCCATTTGTGAAACACAAATTGACACACAGTCATGCAGTGACAATATCTATTGTGTTTGTGCCTAAGTTTGTTATTTTAAATGTACATATTAACAACATGGTTTTTATCATTTGAGAGAGGAGAAAAAGTATGATTCATACGACATTCTACATGTATTATAATATGACATTCTAATAGGACTCTACATATATTATAATATGACATTCTAATAGGACTCTACATGTATTATAATATGACATTCTAATAGGACTCTACATATATTATAATATTACATTCTAATGGGACTCTACATGTATTGTAATATGACATTCTCACAAAGTATCTATATCCACAGCAAAACTAGTCCTATATCAACATAACCTGAAAGGCCGCTCGGCAAGGAAGAAGCCACGGCTCCAAAAACACCATAAAAACGCCAGACTACGGTTTGCAACTGCACATGGGGACAAAGATTGTACTTTTTGGAGAAATGTCCTCTGGTCTGATAAAACAAAAGTAGAACTGTTTGGCAATAATGACCATCGTTATATTTGGAGGAAAAAGAGGGAGGCTTGCAAGCCGAAGAACACCATCCCAACCGTGAAGCATGGGGGTGGCTGCATAATGTTGTAGGGTGCTTTGCTGCAGGAGGGACTGGTGCACTTCACAAAATAGATGGCATAATGAGGATGGAAAATTATGTGGCTATATTGAAGCAACATCTCAAGACATCAGTCAGGAAGTTAAAGCTTGGTCGCAAATGGGTCTTCCAAATGGACAATGACCCCAACCATACTTCCAAAGTTGTGGCAAAATGGCTTAAGGATAACAAAGGTATTGGAGTGGCCAACACAAAGCCCTGACCTCAATTCTATAGAAAATTTGTGGGCAGAACTGAAAATGTTTGTGCGAGCAAGTAGGCCTACAAACTCAGATACACCAGCTCTGTCAGAAGGAATGGGCCAAAATTCACCCCACTTATTGTGGGAAGCTTGTGGAAGGCTGCCCAAAATGTTTGACCCAAGTTAAACAATTTAAAGGCAATGCCACCAAATACTAATTGAGTGTATTTACCCTTGTGACCCACTGGGAATGTGACGAAAGAAATAAAAGCTGAAATAAATAATTCCCTCTACTATTATTCTGACATTTCACATTCTTTAAATAAAGTGGTGAACCTAACTGACCTGTGACAGGGAGTTATTACTAGGATTAAATGTCAGGAATTGTGAAAAACTGAGTTTAAATGTATTTGGCTAAGGTGTATGTAAACTTCCGTCTTCAACTGTATATTATATTAGGACATTCCAAATGGGAAAACATACATGAATATTATTTAAATTAGCATTAATACAATCACTTGCCAATCACTGGAAGAGAGAGATGTAGAGACAGAGTAGGGGTATGGAGAGGATGAAAGAGAGAGGGAAAGAGAGAGCAGGTCTCCAGGTCTCCAGGTCAGGATGCTATGGGTTAACAATATGATCAGGTCTCCAGGTCTCCAGGTCTCCAGGTCAGGATGCTATGGGTTAACAATATGATCAGGTCTCCAGGTCTCCAGGTCAGGATGCTATGGGTTAACAATATGATCAGGTCTCCAGGTCTCCAGGTCTCCAGGTCTCCAGGTCTCCAGGTCAGGATGCTATGGGTTAACAATATGATCAGGTCTCCAGGTCTCCAGGTCAGGATGCTATGGGTTAACAATATGATCAGGTCTCCAGGTCTCCAGGTCAGGATGCTATGGGTTAACAATATGATCAGGTCTCCAGGTCTCCAGGTCAGGATGCTATGGGTTAACAATATGATCAGGTCTCCAGGTCTCCAGGTCTCCAGGTCTCCAGGTCTCCAGGTCTCCAGGTCTCCAGGTCTCCAGGTCTCCAGGTCTCCAGGTCAGGATGCTATGGGTTAACAATATGATCAGGTCTCCAGGTCTCCAGGTCAGGATGCTATGGGTTAACAATATGATCAGGTCTCCAGGTCTCCAGGTCTCCAGGTCAGGAGGCTATGGGTTAACAATATGATCAGGTCTCCAGGTCAGGGGGCTATGGGTTAACAATATTATCAGGTCTCCAGGTCAGGGGGCTATGGGTTAACAATATGATCAGGTCTCCAGGTCAGGATGCTATGGGTTAACAATATTATCAGGTCTCCAGGTCTCCAGGTCAGGATGTTATGGGTTAACAATATGATCAGGTCTCCAGGTCTCCAGGTCAGGAGGCTATGGGTTAACAATATGATCAGGTCTCCAGGTCTCCAGGTCAGGATGTTATGGGTTAACAATATGATCAGGTCTCCAGGTCTCCAGGTCTCCAGGTCAGGGGGCTATGGGTTAACAATATGATCAGGTCTCCAGGTCTCCAGGTCTCCAGGTCAGGATGCTATGAGTTAACAATATGATCAGGTCTCCAGGTCTCCAGGTCAGGATGTTATGGGTTAACAATATGATCAGGTCTCCAGGTCAGGATGTTATGGGTTAACAATATGATCAGGTCTCCAGGTCTCCATGTCTCCAGGTCAGGATGTTATGGGTTAACAATATGATCAGGTCTCCAGGTCTCCAGGTCAGGATGTTATGGGTTAACAATATTATCAGGTCTCCAGGTCACCAGGTCAGGATGTTATGGGTTAACAATATTATCAGGTCTCCAGGTCACCAGGTCTTCAGGACCAGCTGGCTATTATCTGAACCTTACGTGCCACCCTGACACTGTCCTGATTTAGAGACTGCACAGATGGCAGACTACACCGTGTGTGTGTGTGTGTGTGTGTGTGTGTGTGTGTGTGTGTGTGTGTGTGTGTGTGTGTGTGTGTGTGTGTGTGTGTGTGTGTGTGTGTGTGTGCGTGTGTGTGCGTGTTAGTGTGTGACTACACCACCTGTTTCCCCTCCAGACCTTGGCAAGCCCCCGGAACACCTCACTGACCCACATAATGGGACTCTCTACACACACACACACACACACACACACACACACACACACACACACACACACACACACACACACACACACACACACGGATAGCTCCCACCCTCCTGAATACAAATCAACTCAAACTCTCATCCCATATGGGCTACCAGATCAAAAACCCTGTTCCACGTGTACCTTCAAATGACATATAGTGGTGGAATATAGGGGTTCCCAGAGGAGAGCCAACGCTCCTCCGCTCTCTCCACTGGCTTCCAGTTGAAGCTCGCATCCGCTAAAAGTCCATGGTGCTTGCCTACGGAGCTGTGAGGGGAACGGCACCTCCGTACCTTCAGGCTCTGATCAGGCCCTACACCCAAACAAGGGCACTGCGTTCATCCACCTCTGGCCTGCTCGCCTCCCTACCTCTGAGGAAGCACAGTTCCCGCTCAGCCCAGTCAAAACTGTTCGCTGCTCTGGCACCCTAATGGTGGAACAAGCTCCCTCACGACGCCAGGACAGCGGAGTCAATCACCACCTTCCGGAGACACCTGAAACCCCACCTCTTTAAGGAATACCTGGGATAGGATAAAGTAATCCTTCTACCCCCCCCCCCCCAAAAAAAAAGATTTAGATGCACTATTGTAAAGTGTTTTTTCCACTGGATATCTTAAGGTGAATGCACCAATTTGTAAGTCGCTCTGGATAAGAGCGTCTGCTAAATGACTTAAATGTAAATGTAAATCTCTTCAACTTCTACCTATGTTTTCCCACTGAGCTGACAACGTGGCTGTTGGTTATGGTGTTGACTAACACGAGTACCCGGGTCTGACCAAGGTCATGCACCGTTTCCACCGGGTTTGTAATATCCTTCAGCTCTCCTTCTGTCCTGTATATCTGTCTTGAAATCGTGGTCTGTGTTTCTAATCATTACCTGAATTCAGTCTATACCGAACTACCTCCGCTTACACAAAGACAGTTTATCTCACTTGATAAACCAGGTTCTTCAGTCAAGACATTTAAACAAGGTTCTTCAGTCAATGTATTTAAACTAGGTTCCTTCAGTCAAGATATTTAAACCGGGTTCTTCAGTCAAGACATATAAACCAGGTTCTTCAGTCAAGATGTTTAAAACCAGGTTCCTCAGTCAAGATATTTAAACCAGGTTCTTCAGTCAAGATATTTAAACCAGGTTCCTACAGTCAAGATATTTAAACCAGGTTTTTCAGTCAATACATTTAAACCAGGTTCTTCAGTCAAGATATTTAAACGAGGTTCTTCAGTCAAGATATTTAAACCAGGTTCTTCAGTCAATACATTTAAACCAGGTTCTTCAGTCAAGATATTTAAACGAGGTTCCTCAGTCAAGATATTTAAACAGGTTCTTCAGTCAAGACATTTAAACCAGGTTCTTCAGTCAAGACATTTAAACCAGGTTCTTCAGTCAAGATTTTTAAAGCAGGTTCCTCAGACAAGATATTTAATGAGGTTCTTCAGTTGAGATATTAAGCTCTCTGTCTATCTGTCTGAAAGATATTAAATGTGTTCTATGAGCACTAAGATTTCCCTCATACCCTAATGAAGGATGATTGAAGAAGGGTTGTCCATCCCATGCATTCACTTTGAGAACAACCTTTACTTCTTCTAGTGACTGATACGTCTGTCTTGAAAGGCATGGTGGGTGTTATGTGTAAAAAGCCTTTTTATTCTCTCATGAAGGATGCTTGTCCATTCCATGAGAACACTGAGACCATGGATCAGCCACAGTCCCCAAGGAATGCTGAACCTCATGTGGTAGACCTAGCCCAATTACAGTTTGTTATTGGATCACTGGTGCTCTGTGGAATGGGACTCTCAACAGGCCTTCATTGTTCATCTTATAGGTTAGAACATTTTAAATGTCTATTTGGCCAATTCTCTCTGTGTTGTACACTTGTAATTTGATTAGAAGTAACTGTTCATCGCAAACAGAGATAGTGCACTATACCAGGGACCTACAAGACGCCAAATAATAAAAGTCTAATCTGAAATTACAAAATGCCTGCCGACCCATAGTGAAGGGGCTGGGACATTAGATGTTCCTGATAGCTTCATGTCTTTACCAACCCTTGGAATGCCCTGACCTCCTGAAACCCCATCGTGCATTGCAGTGTGGTCAGGGCTCAATTACATGTTCACATTATATATATATATAAAAAAATATATTTTTTATTGTGGGACATAAAATAATGTAAAAACAACAGGAAATGATCTCCAGGTGATTTTAATTTTGGAAATTTGTTCCCAAGTACTCCCATGCATAATAGAGAGATGTGATCGTATACAAATGTAAGCAAGGTTATAAATGATTAAGTTTTATATTTGTATATCTTCTTGCGGTCAGTTTGAAGTCTACAAATGATTTGTAATTGTGTTCAGGCCCCCTAACCATCTGCTCTAGAAGAAATGGTCCCTCAACTGAGTCTACAGTAGTTGATGATCCCTGATCTAGAGCGATAAGACCTGGTAAGACCATCTGACCTGATAAGACCATCTGCCTGATGGTCTGCCTAATGGTCTGCCTGTTGGGCTGCCTGATGGTCTGCCTGATGGTCTGCCTGATGGTCTGCCTGTTGGGCTGCCTGATGGTCTGCCTGATGGTCTGCCTGATGGTCTGCCTGTTGGGCTGCCTGATGGGCTGCCTGATGGTCTGCCTGTTGGTCTGCCTGTTGGTCTGCCTGTTGGGCTGCCTGTTGGGCTGCCTGATGGGCTGCCTGTTGGGTTGCCTGTTGGTCTGCCTGTTGGTCTGCCTGATGGTCTGCCTGTTGGTCTGCCTGTTGGTCTGCCTGTTGGTCTGTGCCTGTTGGTCTGTCTGATGGTCTGCCTGTTGGTCTGTCTGATGGTCTGCCTGTTGGTCTGCCTGTTGGTCTGCCTGATGGTCTGCCTGATGGTCTGCCTGTTGGTCTGCCTGTTGGTCTGCCTGATGGTCTGCCTGTTGGTCTGCCTGTTGGTCTGCCTGTTGGTCTGCCTGATGGTCTGCCTGTTGGTCTGCCTGTTGGTCTGCCTGTTGGGCTGCCTGTTGGGCTGCCTGTTGGTCTGCCTGATGGTCTGCCTGATGGTCTGCCTGATGGTCTGCCTGTTGGGCTGCCTGATGGTCTGCCTGTTGGGCTGCCTGTTGGGCTGTCTGATGGTCTGCCTGTTGGGCTGCCTGTTGGGCTGCCTGATGGTCTGCCTGTTGGGCTGCCTGTTGGGCTGCCTGATGGTCTGCCTGATGGTCTGCCTGATGGTCTGCCTGATGGTCTGCCTGTTGGGCTGCCTGTTGGTCTGCCTGTTGGTCTGCCTGTTGGTCTGTCTGATGGTCTGCCTGTTGGTCTGTCTGATGGTCTGCCTGTTGGTCTGTCTGATGGTCTGCTTCATGGTCTGCCTGTTGGTCTACCTGATGGTCTGCCTGTTGGGCTGCCTGTTGGTCTGCCTGATGGTCTGCCTGTCGGTCTGTCTGATGGTCTGCCTGTTGGGCTGCCTGTTGGTCTGCCTGATGGTCTGCCTGATGGTCTGCCTGTTGGTCTGCCTGTTGGTCTGCTTGTTGGTCTGCCTGTTGGTCTGTCTGATGGTCTGCCTGTTGGTCTGTCTGATGGTCTGCCTGTTGGTCTGTCTGATGGTCTGCTTCATGGTCTGCCTGTTGGTCTACCTGATGGTCTGCCTGTTGGGCTGCCTGTTGGTCTGCCTGTTGGTCTGCCTGTTGGTCTGCCTGTTGGTCTGTGCCTGTTGGTCTGTCTGATGGTCTGCCTGTTGGTCTGTCTGATTGTCTGCCTGTTGGTCTGCGTGTTGGTCTGCCTGATGGTCTGCCTGTTGGTCTGCCTGATGGTCTACCTGTTGGTCTGTCTGATGGTCTGTCTGATGGTCTGCCTGTTGGTCTGCCTGTTGGTCTGCCTGTTGGTCTGCCTGTTTGTCTGCCTGTTGGTCTGCCTGATGGTGTGCCTGTTGGTCTGTCTGATGGTCTGCCTGTTGGTCTGCCTGTTGGTCTGCCTGATGGTCTGCCTGATGGTCTGCCTGTTGGGCTGCCTGTTGGTCTGCCTGTTGGTCTGCCTGTCTTTGTACACGCATGTGTGTGCGGGTGGGGAGGGGGGTGGAATCTCACACATAATTCCCAAATTGTAAATTCTCCCTCCAGGTCGGAGTGATCCTTATCTCTCCCTGGGAGACATCCTGGGAACGTGGGAGGGAGTGTGGGAACATTTGGTCCCATCCTGGGGGCTATCTCTATCTCTGGCCATGTGGGATGTCTTTGTGTGGGATTGGGAGCAGTGTGTGGGAGGGGAGGATGTAGTTAAGTGATTAATAGGAAACAGACGTATACATCCTGAGTCAGAGTAAGAACATATGTGATTCTGTGTGCTTGTGTATTATTGACTGTAGTTGTGGGTTTTAGTCCACTGCAGAGATATGTATGTGCATGTATAGAGAGAGAGAGAGAGAGAGAGAGAGAGAGAGAGAGAGAGAAGGGGACAATGTCTGACAGACCAATCAACCTGCACATGTCCTCTAGCTTGGAAATATGTACATTGTTATGTCATGCAAATAAAGCAAATTGTAGAGAGAGAAAGAGATGTTACATAGAGCGAGAGAGAGAGAGAGATGTGAGAGAGAGATAGAGAGAGAGAGAGAGAGAGATGAGAGAGAGATAGAGAGAGAGAGAGAAAGAGATGTTAGATAGAGCGACAGAGAGAGAGAGAGAGAGGAGAGAGAGAGAGATGAGAGAGAGAGAGAGAGATGAGAGAGAGAGAGGGGCCAGGTTTTAGAACGGCCCCATATAGAACTTGTTCTCTAAATGTTGGTGATGTAACAATACATCAGGGCCTCTGACAGTTCCCTCTGAAATGACCCTTCTGTAAACAAGCAAAACAAAGCAGGGGCTTCAACTGATATTTTTATTGATTATCGTTCAGGATCATGTGTATCCAAGTCTTTACGGTGTTGTAATGTCAACAAATTGCATATCTGCTTTCACTGGGCATCTACATAGGTTTAGAAAACTATCAGAAATAAACAGCACACCGCGGAAGTGGTAATTAACCATGTAGCAACAGTTGTGGAGGAGAAAGTGACGCTTTCGGGACGTTCAACTGCCTTAGCCTAACTCTATATACAGTGAGTAAATTCAACATTAGGAACACCTGCTCTTTCCAAGACCAGTTGAATCCAAGTGAAAACTATGATCCCTTATTGATGTCACCTGTTAAATCCACTAAAATCAGTGTAGATGAAATGGAGGAGACAATTGAGACATGGATTGTGTATGTGTGCTATTCAAAGGGTGAATGGGCAAGACAAAAGATTAAAGAGCCTTTGAATGGGGTTTGGTAGTAGGTGCCAGGGTTTGTGTCAAGAACTGCAACGCTGCTGGGTTTTTCAGGCTCAACAGTTTCCCGTGTGTATCAAGAATGGTCCACCAACCAAAGGACATCCAGCCAACTTGACACAACTGTGGGAAGCGTTGGTGTCAACATGGGCCAGCATCCCTGTGGAACGCTTTCAACATTGTGTAGAGTCCATGTCCTGAGGCTGTTCTGAGGACAACTCAATATTAGGAAGGTGTTCTTAATATTTTGTACACTCAGTGTATCTGTCTGTGGTCTCGTCTATCTCTCTATATAGATGGCTCTGGTCTGGTCTATCTCTCTATATAGATGGCTCTGGTCTGGTCTATCTCTCTATATAGATGGCTCTGGTCTGGTCTATCTCTCTATATAGATGGCTCTGGTCTGGTCTATCTCTCTATATAGATGGCTCTGGTCTGGTCTATCTCTCTATATAGATGGCTCTGGTCTGGTCTATCTCTCTATAGAGATGGCTCTGGTCTGGTCTATCTCTCTATATAGATGGCTCTGGTCTGGTCTATCTCTCTATATAGATGGCTCTGGTCTGGTCTATCTCTCTATATAGATGGCTCTGGTCTGGTCTATCTCTCTATATAGATGGCTCTGGTCTGGTCTATCTCTCTATATAGATGGCTCTGGTCTGGTCTATCTCTCTATATAGATGGCTCTGGTCTGGTCTATCTCTCTATAGAGATGGCTCTGGTCTGGTCTATCTCTCTATATAGATGGCTCTGGTCTGGTCTATCTCTCTATATAGATGGCTCTGGTCTGGTCTATCTCTCTATATAGATGGCTCTGGTCTGGTCTATCTCTCTATATAGATGGCTCTGGTCTATCTCTCTATATAGATGGCTCTGGTCTGGTCTATCTCTATATATATAGATGGCTCTGTTCTGGTCTATCTCTCTATGTAGATGGCTCTGGTCTGGTCTATCTCTCTATCTAGATGGCTCTGGTCTGGTCTGGTCTATATATAGATGGCTCTGTTCTGGTCTATCTCTCAGATGGCTGTGGTCTGGTCTATCTCTCTATATATAGATGGCTCTGTTCTGGTCTATCTCTCTATATAGATGGCTCTGGTCTGGTCTATCTCTCTATATAGATGGCTCTGGTCTGGTCTATGTCTCTATATAGATTGGTCTGGTCTATCTCTCTATATAGATGGCTCTGGTCTGGTCTATGTCTCTATATAGATTGGTCTGGTCTATCTCTCTATATAGATGGCTCTGGTCTGGTCTATCTCTCTATATAGATGGCTCTGGTCTGGTCTATTTCTCTATATAGATGGCTCTGGTCTGGTCTATCTCTCTATATAGATGGCTCTGGTCTGGTCTATCTCTCTATATAGATGGCTCTGGTCTGGTCTATCTCTCTATATAGATGGCTCTGGTCTGGTCTATGTCTCTATATAGATGGCTCTGGTCTGGTCTATCTTTCTATATAGATGGCTCTGGTCTGGTCTATCTCTCTATATAGATGGCTCTGGTCTGGTCTATCTCTCTATATAGATGGCTCTGGTCTGGTCTATCTCTCTATATAGATGGCTCTGGTCTGGTCTATGTCTCTATATAGATTGGTCTGGTCTATCTCTCTATATAGATGGCTCTGGTCTGGTCTATCTCTCTATATAGATGGCTCTGGTCTGGTCTATCTCTCTATATAGATGGCTCTGGTCTGGTCTATCTCTCTATATAGATGGCTCTGGTCTGGTCTATCTCTCTATATAGATGGCTCTGGTCTGGTCTATCTCTCTATATAGATGGCTCTGGTCTGGTCTATGTCTCTATATAGATGGCTCTGGTCTGGTCTATCTTTCTATATAGATGGCTCTGGTCTGGTCTATCTCTCTATATAGATGGCTCTGGTCTGGTCTATCTCTCTATATAGATGGCTCTGGTCCTCTTCAGTCCTCTGTTTAGGTCCTTATTACGTTCCCTCCTTTCCGTAGACATCCCTGTTTCTAAAGCACTTTTTCCTCTCAGTGTATGAATGGGACAATGCACAGACAAGCCAACAGCGTGACTTCCTGGATAAAGAGAAACAGAGACATATCCACTCTGGTCTCAGTAGTTGAATCTCGCCTTCACAGAGTTACACGACCAGAACCACTTTCATTCCAGCTCATTTCATGTTGAATTTGCAGTCCCATACAGCTCACTGCTGATAGACTGAAGCAGAAAAGAGAGAGAAAGAGAGAGAAATAAGAACATAAAAGAGGTGTTTCAAGCCTGAGTGGCATTGAGAGGGTAATACGATCTGCTGGAATAGGGGAAAGGTATTCATATAAAAGTGAAGTGAGGTGTGTGTGTGTGTGTGGGGGTGTTCGTGCAGGGCATGTGTTTTCATATGTGCATGTGTGTCTGTACGTGTGTGTCTGTATGTGTGTTCATATGTAAATGTGTGTGAACAAGAAAATGAGACCACACAGCCCTTAAGTGTGTGTGTGTGTGTGTGTGTGTGTGTGTGTGTGTGTGTGTGTGTGTGTGTGTGTGTGTGTGTGTGTGTGTTTCATGCATACATTTATGTCTTGACTAAAGTGTGTAAGTGTGGTGGCATCACTTGAAACTGAACTCTCTCTTCACTCTGAATGGAACCCTTGTTCTCTCTCTCTCTCTCTCCTTTCCTCCCTCTATCCCTCTCTCTCTCCTTTCCTCCCTCTATCCCTCTTTCTCTCCTTTCCTCCCTCTTTTACTCTCTCTCTCCTTTCCTCTTGCTATCCCTCTCTCTCCTTTCCTCCCTCTATCCCTCTCTCTCTCCTTTCCTCTCTATCCCTCTCTCTCTCCTTTCTTCCCTCCCTCCCTCCCTCCCTCTTCTATCTCTCTCCCCTCCCTCCCTCCCTCCCTCTTCTATCTCTCTCCCCTCCCTCCCTCCCTCCCTCCCTCCCTCTTCTATCTCTCTCCCCTCCCTCCCTCCCTCCCTCCCTCCCTCTTCTCTCTCCTTCTCTCCTTTCCTCACGCTATCCCTCCCTCTTCTCTTCTTCTAGTAAAGCAATAGCATTATCACCATGCATTTGATCTCTTCTCGTCTGACATGCTATATGTGAATGGATACATATCATTTATATATATATATATATATATATATATAGAGAGAGAGAGAGAGAGAGAGAGAGAGAGAGAGAGAGAGAGAGAGAGAGAGAGAGAGAGAGAGAGAGAGAGAGAGAGAGAGAGAGAGAGAGACAGAGAGAGAGAGAGAGAGAGAGAGAGAGAGAGAGAGAGAGAGAGAGAGAGAGAGAGAGGAGAGAGAGAGAGAGAAGTAGGGGCAATGAGAGAAACAGAGAGGATGGTTGAGAAAAGGACAAATAAATAAGGAAAGAGAGAGATGGTAAAACCACCTAAGATTGCTTCTGCCTTGCCTTCTGGAGGCCAATCACTCTTCTAACTGGCTATTTGTGTAAAAACTCTTATGTGGAGGATATAGAGTTTGAATGAAAACCAAATATTAAATGGATGAATATTAAGTTGATACAAACTGAGAGAGAGAGAGAGAGAGAGAGAGAGAGAGAGAGAGAGAGAGAGAGAGAGAGAGAGAGAGAGAGGAGAGAGAGAGAGAGAGAGAGAGAGAGAGAGAGATAGAGAGAGAGAGAGAGAGAGAGAGAGAGAGAGAGAGAGAGAGAGAGAGAGAGAGAGAGAGAGAGAGAGACAAAGATGTAGATTCAGTGGCTATGTATCAATTGTCATTCCTTCCTTCCAAAATCTACACTTGTTCACTTCCCTTCACTAAAATGACTGATATCATAAACCATTATGTTGAAAACTCCCAATAGCCCACCAATCAATCATTGTAGATTTGTGGAAAGTGAACGAGTGTGTACTTCAGGAGATAGGAAACCATATGTTCAACGTATTTGATACCATTCCATAGATTCCGCTCCAGCCATTACCACACGCCCGTCCTCCCCAATTAAGATCCCACCAACCCTCTGTGATTTAGATTGGTTTCCCTATTGAGAGATTATTATTTGCTAGATATCTGAAGTTACGTTCAGTTTGCTTGAATGAATGGCGAGGTGTGGTTTGAAGCAATGAGTGACATATTTAAAGAGCAGCGGCCATGCTGACAGTGTTCCTCCAACCCACAACCGAACCCTTCCCCGTTTTCCAGCTGGTAGTTTCCGTTCATTTGAACGTTCCGGAACGCAGCTGAGTGTTCTGTCTAGGAGCGTTCCAAGGTCAAAAACAAACCAATCAGGTGTCTGATTGCATTAGATATGCAAAGAGCCTCAGCTGCAGCTGATCTCCTGGCACCTGTAGCTACTCAGAGGTGCGTTTAGTTAGCTTGAACGTTTGCTACGTTGAGTAACGGTTTGTACTGAACGTCACGTTTTAGCTGAACGTTCCTGTACGTCCTGGGACAGATGTTTGCTCCGTTCGGTAGGTGTGGCTTGAAGCAATGAGTGACGTATTTAAAGGGCCATGCTGACAGCGTTCCCCAGCCCACAATCCAATCCCCAATTGCCTCCCGAGTGGTGCAGCGGTCTAAGGCACTCCATCGCAGTGCTATAGGTGTCACTACCGACCCGGGTTCGAACCCGTCCTGTATCACAACTGGCTGTGATCAGGAGTCCCATAGGGGGGAGAACAATTCGCCCAGCATCGTCCGGGTTAGGGGAGAGTTTGGCCGGTGTAGGCCATCATTGTAAATAAGAATTTGTTCTTAACTGACTTTCCCAGTTAAATAAAGGTTCAAAATAAATCAAATCCCTTCCTGTTTTTCAACTGGTTGTTGAGTACAGCTCCATTCAATTGAATGTTATATTGTGTTTTTATGTACAGAACGCTGCCCAGGTAGCCTCGGGGAAGAGAGGATGCTTTTCACGATGATGAAGTGCTCCTTGAGGACTTTCAGTGTATCTTCATGAGGATTTATCTGGCACACATCATTCTACATCCATCTCAACCGTTGAATCACCTTCAAAACAACTAAGCACCTGTGGTGGTACCTTGAAGTGCCACCACTTCTTGAGGTCCTGGAATGTACTGCTACCGACTAACTGTAACCCTACTACCCACTAACTGTCACCCAACTGCCCATCTACTGTCACCCTACTACCCACTAACTGTCACCCTACTGCCCATCTACTGTCACCCTACTACCCATCTACTGTCACCCTACTACCCACTAACTGTCACCCTACTGCCCATCTACTGTCACCCTACTACCCACTAACTGTCACCCAACTACCCACTAACTGTCACCCTACTACCCACTAACTGTCACCCTACTACCCATCAACTGTCACCCTACTACCCACTAACTGTCACCCAACTACCCATCTACTGTCACCTACTACCCACTAACTGTCACCCTACTACCCATCAACTGTCACCCTACTACCCACTAACTGTCACCCTACTACCCATCAACTGTCACCCTACTACCCACTAACTGTCACCCTACTACCCACTAACTGTCACCCTACTGCCCATCTACTGTCACCCTACTACCCACTAACTGTCACCCTACTACCCACTAACTGTCACCCTACTACCCACTAACTGTCACCCTACTACCCATCTACTGTCACCCTACTACCCATCTACTGTCACCCTACTACCCATCTACTGTCACCCTACTACCCACTAACTGTCACCCTACTACCCACTAACTGTCACCCTACTACCCATCTACTGTCACCCTACTACCCACTAACTGTCACCCTACTACCCACTAACTGTCACCCTACTACCCACTAACTGTCACCCAACTACCCACTAACTGTCACCCAACTACCCACTAACTGTCACCCTACTACCCAACTACTGTCACCCTACTACCCACTAACTGTCACCCTACTACCCACTAACTGTCACCCTACTACCCACTAACTGTCACCCTACTGCCCATCTACTGTCACCCTACTACCCACTAACTGTCACCCTACTGCCCATCTACTGTCACCCTACTACCCTCTAACTGTCACCCAACTACCCACTAACTGTCACCCTACTACCCAACTACTGTCACCCTACTACCCACTAACTGTCACCCTACTACCCACTAACTGTCACCCTACTGCCCATCTACTGTCACCCTACTACCACTAACTGTCACCCTACTACCCACTAACTGTCACCCTACTACCCACTAACTGTCACCCTACTGCCCATCTACTGTCACCCTACTACCCTCTAACTGTCACCCTACTACCCACTAACTGTCACCCTACTGCCCATCTACTGTCACCCTACTACCCACTAACTGTCACCCTACTACCCACTAACTGTCACCCAACTACACATCTACTGTCACCCTACTACCCACTAACTGTCACCCTACTACCCATCTACTGTCACCCTACTACCCACTAACTGTCACCCTACTACCCACTAACTGTCACCCTACTACCCACTAACTGTCACCCTACTACCCATCTGCTGTCCCCCAACTACCCACTAACTGTCACCCAACTACCCACTAACTGTCACCCTACTACCCACTAACTGTCACCCTACTACCCACTAACTGTCACCCAACTACACATCTACTGTCACCCTACTACCCACTAACTGTCACCCTACTACCCATCTACTGTCACCCTACTACCCACTAACTGTCACCCTACTACCCACTAACTGTCACCCAAATACCCACTAACTGTCACCCAACTACCCACTAACTGTCACCCTACTACCCACTAACTGTCACCCTACTACCCACTAACTGTCACCCAACTACCCACTAACTGTCACCCTACTACCCACTAACTGTCACCCTACTACCCACTAACTGTCACCCTACTACCCATCTACTGTCACCCTACTACCCACTAACTGTCACCCTACTACCCATCTACTGTCACCCTACTACCCACTAACTGTCACCCAACTACCCATCTACTGTCACCCTACTACCCACTAACTGTCACCCTACTACCCATCTACTGTCACCCTACTACCCACTAACTGTCACCCTACTACCCACTAACTGTCACCCTACTACCCATCTACTGTCACCCTACTACCCACTAACTGTCACCCAACTACCCATCTACTGTCACCCTACTACCCACTAACTGTCACCCTACTACCCATCTACTGTCACCCTACTACCCACTAACTGTCACCCTACTACCCATCTACTGTCACCCTACTACCCACTAACTGTCACCCTACTACCCATCTACTGTCACCCTACTACCCATCTACTGTCACCCAACTACCCATCTACTGTCACCCTACTACCCATCTACTGTCACCCTACTACCCACTAACTGTCACCCAACTACCCACTAACTGTCACCCTACTACCCACTAACTGTCACCCAACTACCCATCTACTGTCACCCTACTACCCACTAACTGTCACCCTACTACCCACTAACTGTCACCCTACCACCCATCTACTGTCACCCAACCACCCATCTACTGTCACCCTACTAACCATCTACTGTCACCCTACTACCCACTAACTGTCACCCAACTACCCACTAACTGTCACCCAACTACCCATCTACTGTCACCCTACTACCCATTAACGGTCACCCTACTACCCTCTAACTGTCACCCTACTACCCACTAACTGTCACCCTACTACCCATCTACTGTCACCCTACTACCCATCTACTGTCACCCTACTACCCACTAACTGTCACCCTACTACCCATCTACTGTCACCCAACTACCCACTACTGTCACCCTACTACCCACTAACTGTCACCCAACTACCCATCTACTGTCACCCTACTACCCATCTACTGTCACCCTACTACCCATCTGCTGTCACCCAACTACCCACTAACTGTCACCCAACTACCCACTAACTGTCACCCTACTACCCACCTACTGTCACTCAACTACCCACTAACTGTCACCCTACTACCCATCTACTGTCACTCAACTACCCATCTACTGTCACCCTACTACCCATCTACTGTCACTCAACTACCCATCTACTGTCACCCTACTACCCATCTACTGTCACCCTACTACCCACTAACTGTCACCCTACTACCCACTAACTGTCACCCAACTACCCACTAACTGTCACCCTACTACCCACTAACTGTCACCCTACTACCCACTAACTGTCACCCTACTACCCACTAACTGTCACCCTCCTACCCACTAACTGTCACCCTACTACACATCTACTGTCACCCTACTACCCATCTACTGTCACCCTACTGTCACCCTACTACCCACTAACTGTCACCCTACTACCCACTAACTGTCACCCAAATACCCACTAACTGTCACCCAAATACCCACTAACTGTCACCCAACTACCCACTAACTGTCACCCTACTACCCACTAACTGTCACCCTACTACCCACTAACTGACACCCAAATACCCACTACTGTCACCCTACTAACCACTAACTGTCACCCTACTACCCATCTACTGTCACCCTACTACCCATCTACTGTCACCCTACTACCCACTAACTGTCACCCTACTACCCATCTACTGTCACCCTACTACCCATCTACTGTCACTCAACTACCCATCTACTGTCACCCTACTACCCATCTACTGTCACCCTACTACCCATCTACTGTCACCCTACTACCCACTAACTGTCACCCTACTACCCACTAACTGTCACCCTACCACCCATCTACTGTCACCCAACCACCCATCTACTGTCACCCTACTAACCATCTACTGTCACCCTACTACCCACTAACTGTCACCCAACTACCCACTAACTGTCACCCTACTGCCCATCTACTGTCACCCTACTACCCACTAACTGTCACCCAACTACCCACTAACTGTCACCCTACTACCCACTAACTGTCACCCTACTACCCACTAACTGTCACCCTACTACCCACTAACTGTCACCCTACTACCCACTAACTGTCACCCTACTACCCACTAACTGTCACCCTACTACCCACTAACTGTCACCCTACTACCCACTAACTGTCACCCAACTACCCATCTACTGTCACCCTACTACCCACTAACTGTCACCCAACTACCCATCTACTGTCACCCTACTACCCACTAACTGTCACCCAACTACCCACTAACTGTCACCCTACTACCCACTAACTGTCACCCTACTACCCACTAACTGTCACCCTACTACCCATCTACTGTCACCCTACTACCCATCTACTGTCACCCTACTACCCACTAACTGTCACCCTACTACCCACTAACTGTCACCCTACTACCCATCTACTGTCACCCTACTACCCATCTACTGTCACCCTACTACCCATCTACTGTCACCCTACTACCCACTAACTGTCACCCTACTACCCACTAACTGTCACCCTACTACCCACTAACTGTCACCCTACTACCCATCTACTGTCACCCTACTACCCACTAACTGTCACCCTACTACCCATCTACTGTCACCCTACTACCCATCTACTGTCACCCTACTACCCACCTACTGTCACTCAACTACCCACTAACTGTCACCCTACTACCCATCTACTGTCACTCAACTACCCATCTACTGTCACCCTCCTACCCATCTACTGTCACTCAACTACCCATCTACTGTCACCCTACTACCCATCTACTGTCACCCTACTACCCACTAACTGTCACCCTACTACCCACTAACTGTCACCCAACTACCCACTAACTGTCACCCTACTACCCACTAACTGTCACCCAACTACACATCTACTGTCACCCTACTACCCATCTACTGTCACCCTACTACCCATCTACTGTCACCCTACTGCCCATCTACTGTCACCCTACTACCCACTAACTGTCACCCTACTACCCACTAACTGTCACCCAAATACCCACTAACTGTCACCCAAATACCCACTAACTGTCACCCTACTACCCACTAACTGTCACCCTACTACCCACTAACTGTCACCCAAATACCCACTAACTGACACCCAAATACCCACTACTGTCACCCTACTAACCACTAACTGTCACCCTACTACCCATCTACTGTCACCCTACTACCCACTAACTGTCACCCTACTACCCATCTACTGTCACCCTACTACCCATCTGCTGTCACCCTACTACCCATCTACTGTCACCCTACTACCCACTAACTGTCACCCAACTACCCATCTACTGTCACCCTACTACCCACTAACTGTCACCCAACTACCCACTAACTGTCACCCAACTACACATCTACTGTCACCCTACTACCCATCTACTGTCACCCTACTACCCATCTACTGTCACCCTACTACCCTCTAACTGTCACCCAACTATCCACTAACTGTCACCCTACTACCCAACTACTGTCACCCTACTGCCCATCTACTGTCACCCTACTACCCACTAACTGTCACCCTACTACCCACTAACTGTCACCCTACTACCCATCAACTGTCACCCTACTACCCATCAACTACACTAACAACAATCTACTGTCACCCTACTACCCACTAACTGTCACCCTACTACCCACTAACTGTCACCCAACTACACATCTACTGTCACCCAACTACCCATCTACTGTCACCCAACTACCCACTAACTGTCACCCTACTACCCACTAACTGTCACCCTACTACCCACTAACTGTCACCCTACTACCCACTAACTGTCACCCTACTACCCATCTACTGTCACCCTACTACCCATCTACTGTCACCCTACTACCCATCTACTGTCACCCTACTACCCTCTAACTGTCACCCTACTACCCACTAACTGTCACCCTACTACCCACTAACTGTCACCCTACTACCCATCAACTGTCACCCTACTACCCATCAACTACACTAACAACAATCTACTGTCACCCTACTACCCACTAACTGTCACCCTACTACCCACTAACTGTCACCCTACTACCCACTAACTGTCACCCTACTACCCACTAACTGTCACCCTACTACCCACTAACTGTCACCCTACTACCCATCTACTGTCACCCAACTACCCATCTACTGTCACCCTACTACCCACTAACTGTCACCCTACTACCCACTAACTGTCACCCTACTGCCCATCTACTGTCACCCTTCTACCCACTAACTGTCACCCTACTACCCACTAACTGTCACCCTACTACCCACTAACTGTCACCCTACTACCCATCTACTGTCACCCTACTACCCATCTACTGTCACCCTACTACCCACTAACTGTCACCCAACTACCCACTAACTGTCACCCTACTGCCCATCTACTGTCACCCTACTACCCACTAACTGTCACCCTACTACCCATCTACTGTCACCCTACTACCACTACCCCACTAACTGCCACCCTACTACCCACTAACTGTCACCCCTACTACCCACTAACTGTCACCCTTCTAACCCACTAACTGTCACCCTACTACCCACTAACTGTCACCCTACTACCCACTAACTGTCACCCTACTACCCACTAACTGTCACCCTACTGCCCACTAACTGTCACCCTACTACCCACTAACTGTCACCCTACTACCCATCTACTGTCACCCTTCTACCCACTAACTGTAACCCTACTACCCACTAACTGTCACCCTACTACCCACTAACTGTCACCCTACTACCCACTAAACTGTCACCCTACTACCCATCTACTGTCACCCTTCTAACCCACTAACTGTCCACCTACTACCCACTAACTGTCACCCTACTGCCCAGCTACTGTCAACCCCTTACTACCCACGTAACTGTCCACCCTACTACCCACTAACTGTCACCCTACTACCCACTACTGTCACCCTACTACCCACTAACTGTCACCCTACTACCCACTACTGTCACCCTACTACCCATCAACTGTCACCCTACTACCCATCAACTACACTAACAACAATCTACTGTCACCCTACTACCCACTAACTGTCACCCTACTACCCACTAACTGTCACCCTACTACCCACTAACTGTCACCCTACTACCCACTAACTGTCACCCTACTACCCACTAACTGTCACCCTACTACCCATCTACTGTCACCCAACTACCCATCTACTGTCACCCTACTACCCACTAACTGTCACCCTACTACCCACTAACTGTCACCCTACTGCCCATCTACTGTCACCCTTCTACCCACTAACTGTCACCCTACTACCCACTAACTGTCACCCTACTACCCACTAACTGTCACCCTACTACCCATCTACTGTCACCCTACTACCCATCTACTGTCACCCTACTACCCACTAACTGTCACCCTACTACCCACTAACTGTCACCCTACTGCCCATCTACTGTCACCCTACTACCCACTAACTGTCACCCTACTACCCATCTACTGTCACCCTACTACCCACTAACTGTCACCCTACTACCCACTAACTGTCACCCTACTACCCACTAACTGTCACCCTACTACCCACTAACTGTCACCCTTCTACCCACTAACTGTCACCCTACTACCCACTAACTGTCACCCTACTACCCACTAACTGTCACCCTACTACCCACTAACTGTCACCCTACTGCCCACTAACTGTCACCCTACTACCCACTAACTGTCACCCTACTACCCATCTACTGTCACCCTTCTACCCACTAACTGTAACCCTACTACCCACTAACTGTCACCCTACTACCCACTAACTGTCACCCTACTACCCACTAACTGTCACCCTACTACCCATCTACTGTCACCCTTCTACCCACTAACTGTCACCTACTACCCACTAACTGTCACCCTACTGCCCATCTACTGTCACCCTTCTACCCACTAACTGTCACCTACTACCCACTAACTGTCACCCTACTACCCACTACTGTCACCCTACTACCCACTAACTGTCACCCAACTACCCACTAACTGTCACCCTACTACCCATCTACTGTCACCCTACTACCCATCTACTGTCACCCAACTACCCACTAACTGTCACCCTACTACCCATCTACTGTCACCCTACTGCCCACTAACTGCCACCCTACTACCCATCAACTACACCAACAACAATCTACTGTCACCCTACTATGGTATTAACATCTACACTTTTGAAGAAAAAGAATACAAAATATTCTCAAATGAAAACAGATTTATTCTGAACACGCTCCCAAGTCCCCACTTCGGCAGATAAGTTACTATCTATAAACTAGCTAGCTGGGAAGGACTCATCAGGACAACTGACAGAATAGAATGAACCCAATCCATTTGTCTCCACTCGACTTTAGCTGTGCGACATACGTCATTCATTTGAGCCCCAGGCATGTCCGTATAGCCTCCCCTCTCCAAATGGCTGTGGACATGGAGTCAGTGAAATTGTCTTTGTGTTGGGGGTTGGTTTCATGCACGTACTTCTGCCTATGTGTGTTTGAATAGTAGACCTGGCTTTAGGAGATTGTCCCTGCTCTGCTCTGCTGGGCCCAGTCTGACAGACAGGCTTTATGTATATAGAAGTTTTTACATGACGATATGACTATCATGAATGGAAAGTCATGGCTGGCTTTTTGGAGGATTTGAAAGCAGGGCATCCCCAAGGGTGGCTAGTTGTGTGTGTGTGTGTGCATGCATACAGACATCAACGATGTGACTCGTATCCCAGTTTCTGAAATCCTTCTTAAAAACCATGTTGATCCCTCTCCTCCTCTCTTCCTCTCCTCTCCTCCTCTCTTCCTCTCCTTTCCTCCTATCTCCTCCTCTCCTCCTATCTCCTCCTCTCCTCCTATCTCTTCCTATCCTCCTCTCTTCCTCTCCTCCTCTCCTACTATCTCATCCTCTCCTCTTCTCCTCTGCTCCTATCTCTTCCTCTCCTCCTCTCCTCCTATATCTTCCTATCCTCCTCTCTTCCTCTCCTTCTCTCCTCCTCTCCTCCCATCTTCTCTCCTCCTATCTCCTCCTATCTCCTATCTCCTCCTCTCCTCCTCTCTCTCTCTCCTCCTCTCTTCCTCTCCTCCTCTCCTCCTATATATTCCTATCCTCCTCTCTTCCTCTCCTTCTCTCCTCCTCTCCTCCCATCTCCTCTCCTCCTATCTCCTCCTATCTCCTCCTCTCCTCCTATCTCTTTCTATCCTCCTCTCTTCCTCTCCTTCTCTCCTCCTCCTATCTCTTCCTAGCTTCCTCTCTTCCTCTCCTCCTATCTCCTCCTATCTCCTCCTCTCTTCCTATCCTCCTCTCTTCCTCTCCTCCTCTCCTACTATTTCCTCCTCTGCTCCTATCTCTTCCTCTCCTCCTCTCTTTCTCTCCTCTCCTTCTATCTCATCCTCTCCTCCCTCTATCTCCTCCTCTCCTCCCCTCCTCCTCTCCTCCTCCTCTCCTCCCATCCTCTCCTCTCTTCCCTCCTCTCCCCTCCTCCTCTCCTCTCCTCCCCTCCTCCTCTCATCCCCCTCTCTTCTCTATAAAGTACATATTCATTTTCTACAGCATATTGACTTTCAATCTGATATTCAACTATCTTAGAGTGGATCTAGCTTAGAACAGCTATAAAGAGGTAAAAGATTGAAGCTATCAGGTGTTCATTACCCGACAGGGATACCTCTTCAGTACTTCAGGATAGGCATAGTGTTGCCTGTAGAGAAACCTACATTGTGTTTGTGTCGAGAGGGAGATGAAGTGGAAGAGATACAGTACTCCATCTGAACTCAAATCAAGCTCCGATTTATATTGATATTGCTATATATCCCTGGTGTGTGTGTGTTCATGTGTGTGAATTTCTGTCTGTAATAGCCTGTGTGTGTGAGTGTGTGTGTGTGTGTGTGTGTGTGTGTGTGTGTGTGTGTGTGTGTGTGTGTGTGTGTGTGTGTGTGTGGTGTGTGTGTGTGTGTGTGTGTGTGTGTGTGTGTGTGTGTGTGTGTGTGTGTGAGCATAGAGAGAGAGATTGAGTCTGGAGACTATGAGATATAATGTGTGGTGGAGTGTAGAGAGAGATTGAGTCTGGAGACTATGAGATATAATGTGTGTTGGAGTGTAGAGAGAGAGATGGAGACTGGAGACTATGAGATATAATGTGTGATGGAGTGTAGAGAGAGAGATGGAGACTGGAGACTATGAGATATAATGTGTGATGGAGTGTAGAGAGAGAGATGGAGACTGGAGACTATGAGATATAATGTGTGTTGGAGTGTAGAGAGAGATGGAGACTGGAGACTATGAGATATAATGTGTGATGGAGTGTAGAGAGAGAGATGGAGACTGGAGACTATGAGATATAATGTGTGTTGGAGTGTAGAGAGAGAGATGGAGACTGGAGACTATGAGATATAATGTGTGTTGGAGTGTAGAGAGAGAGATGGAGACTGGAGACTATGAGATATAATGTGTGTAGAGAGAGAGATTGGAGACAATGTGTGGAGAGAGATAAACTGTCACTAAGGGACAGACAGAAATATTTTTATTTATTTAACTAGGAAAGTCAGTTAAGAACAAATTCTTATTTACAATGATGGCCTACACCGGCCAAACCCGGACGACGCTGTACCAATTGTGCGCCGCCCTATGCGACTCCCAACAGACAGACAGACAGACAGACAGACAGACAGACAGACAGACAGACAGACAGACAGACAGACAGACAGACAGACAGACAGACAGACAGACAGACAGATGTACTGTACATAGATTTTTCTCGCTGTACATTGATTTTTCTATTTTTCTTTTCTATTGTGTTATTGCCTGTACGTTTGTTTATGTGTAACTCTGTGTTGTAGTTGTTGTCGCACTGCTTTGCTTTATCTTGGCCTGGTCTCAGTTGTAAATGAGAACTTGTTCTCAACTGGCCTACCTGCTTAAATAAAGGTCAAATATAGATAAATAGATAGATCTGACACAGTAAAAAGAAAAACACCATGTAAAAAGTAAAACAATGAATTGTGTGTGTGTGTGTGTGTGTGTGTGTGTGTGTGTGTGTGTGTGTGTGTGTGTGTGTGTGTGTGTGTACCGCGTGAGCGTATGTGTGAATACCTGCAGTCCACTCAGTGCAGATATCAATTCATAGTAGAATTATCCCCAAGTCATTGTAGTGAAGGCAAATGCATTTTTTAAATTTTTTTATGAAAAATCCAATGAAATTGTACTGCCTCATTACTCACTGTTGTGTGTGTCCGACATTACACCCTGTTCTCTAAATAACACTTATTTTGACCAGCGCCTTATGGGCTGTGTACTGCGCTTTAAGGGATTAGGGTGCGATTTGGGACTCACACCCCACTGTTTTGTTTAGTTGATGAGAGAATGATCAGAATCGTTAAGACATTATGAGGTCATAGTGAAACCTTCCAAACGGCATCCTTTACCCTTCTTTAGTGCACTATATTTGACCAAAGCCATAAAAGGGCCACATTGAAAAGTAGTGCACTAGCAAAATGAGTGCCCTGTATCGGGAATAGGGTGTCATTTGGGAGCAAGACACTGTGTCGTTCAGATCACAGAAGAATGATGATGGTTATGTTAAGACATTATTATATTACAGTCAGATAATGTATTACTTTCCTGAGTCGTTCTGTTATGACGGGACTGCAGTTGAATCTGTGTGATGAAAAGTCATGTCTGATGTGTTGTAATGTGAGTTAGAAAATGGCAGGTTGAGTCCTGGTCAAACCAGTTGAAACGAGTTTCTAGGGGGATGGGTGGTTGCATACGTATGTTGTGCACATGCTATTCGGCATGCAGTTTAGGCCTTTGTCAGCCAAACACACACACACACACACACACACACACACACACACACACACACACACACACACACACACACACACACACACACACACACACACACACACACACACACACACACACACCACCTCTGGAAGTGCAGTCACACATCAGAGAGACAGGCTTAAGACTTCTGTGACTTTAGCGTCCTGTGAAGTTTGTGGACTATGTTTTGTGTTTGTGTGTGTGTGTGTGTGTGTGTGTGTGTGTGTGTGTGTGTGTGTGTGTGTGTGTGTGTGTGTGTGTGTGTGTGTGTGTGTGTGTGTGTGTGTGTGTGTGTGTGTGTGGTTTGGGAGTTTGTTGACCGGAGGTGTGCTGTGTCTGCTGCCAGTGTCTGTCCCCAACATGACAGACAGAGAAGCTTCTCAGAACATCCATCTACAAAGACTCTCTGGAACAGTTTCAGTCAGCAAGAAGTCTGAGGGAATAATGGATAACCGCTAAGCAACAAACCTTACAGGCTATTACTGGAGCAGTGTTACCAGCTGTATAACATCCCTTCTAGACCCTAACGGTCTACCAGATGAAACTACAGCCTATTGGTTCAGCTAGGATTACTGCACTGTGATGCTAACATGTCTACATGTATTCATGATGTTAGGCAGTCTGTAGCTGTGCTACTCTGGCTAATGTATGTTAAAGTTACTTCCTGGGTTTCAGATCTTTCAATGTTGTTTTGATTTGATTTACCATGGCTGTTTAGACCAATGTGAAGGGGTACAGGTCAATGTGAAGGGGTACAGGTCAATGTGCAGGGGTACAGGTCAATGTGTGAAGGTACAGGTCAATGTGTGAAGGTACAGGTCAATGTGTGAAGGTACAGGTCAATGTGCAGGGGTACAGGTCAATGTGTGGGGGTACTGGTCAATGTGCGGGGGTACAGGTCAATGTGCGGGGGTACAGGCCAATGTGCGGGGGTACAGGTTAATGTGCAGGGGTACAGGTCAATGTGTGGGGGTACAGGTCCATGTGCAGGGGTACAGGTTAATGTGCAGGGGTACAGGTTAATGTGCAGGGGTACAGGTCAATGTGTGGGGGTACTGGTCAATGTGTGGGGGTACAGGTTAATGTGCAGGGGTACAGGTCAATGTGCGGGGGTACAGGTCAATGTGCAGGGGTACAGGTTAATGTGCAGGGGTACAGGTTAATGTGCAGGGGTACAGGTCAATGTGTGGGGGTACAGGTCAATGTGCAGGGGTACAGGTCAATGTGTGAAGGTACAGGTCAATGTGTGAAGGTACAGGTCAATGTGTGAATGTACAGGTTAATGTGCAGGGGTACAGGTCAATGTGAAGGGGTACAGGTCAATGTGCAGGGGTACAGGTCAATGTGCAGGGGTACAGGTCAATGTGCAGGGGTACAGGTCAATGTGCAGGGGTACAGGTCAATGTGTGGGGGTACAGGTCAATGTGTGGGGGTACAGGTCAATGTGTGGGGGTACAGGTCAATGTGTGGGGGTACAGGTCAATATGCAGGGGTACAGGTCAATGTGCTGGGGGACAGGTCAATGTGCAGGGGTACAGGTCAATGTGAAGGGGTACAGGTCAATGTGCAGGGGTACAGGTCAATGTGTGAGGGTACAGGTCAATGTGCAGGGGTACAGGTTAATGTGTGGGGGTACAGGTTAATGTGCAGGGGTACAGGTCAATGTGCAGGGGTACAGGTCAATGTGCAGGGGTACAGGTCAATGTGTGGGGTACAGGTCAATGTGCAGGGGTACAGGTTAATGTGCAGGGGTACAGGTCAATGTGTGGGGGTACAGGTCAATGTGCAGGGGTACAGGTCAATGTGCAGGGGTACAGGTCAATGTGCAGAGGTACAAGTCCATGTGCAGGGGTACAGGTTAATGTGCAGGGGTACAGGTCAATGTGCAGGGGTACAGGTCAATGTGCAGGGGTACAGGTCAATGTGCAGGGGTACAGGTCAATGTGCAGGGGTACAGGTCAATGTGCTGGGGGACAGGTCAATGTGCAGGGGTACAGGTCAATGTGCAGGGGTACAGGTCAATGTGCAGGGGTACAGGTCAATGTGCGGGGGTACAGGCTTGTGTTTTTAAGCAGACCTTCTAGTGTGTCAGAATGGAATAAAAATAACCAGGTTTGAATTGGAATAAACATAATTGAATATGACTATCCTGTTTGGAATATGACTATCCTGGTTGGAATATGACTATCCTGGTTGGAATATGACTATCCTGGTTGGAATATGACTATCCTGGTTGGAATATGACTATCCTGGTTGGAATATGACTATCCTGGTTGGAATTTGAATTTCCTGGTTGGAATATGACTATCCTGGTTGGAATATGACTGTGCTGGATTAAATATGCTATTCTGAATTGAATATCAATATGCTGGATTGAATGGGAGTATATTCAAACCTGGAAAAGCCTCTTTAGAGACTTCCTATTTTGTTAGACTCAGTGAAAATCCAGGAGGCTGAGCTAATTCTATTAAAATGGGTTGAGAACTTAAAGGGGGAGGAGAAGGGGAGGGAGAGACTAAGGGAGGAGAGAGTGAAGAGAATTATCAGAATCCTCGCTTTTGGGGATTGAGCCGTAAAGTCGGATCGAGCGATGGTGAGCGGCGGTGTTTCTGTGAGTAGGGGGATAGAGAGCCAGGGGAGGTGTCGGCAAGCGGATTCAATACTCTAAAATCGTCTCAGTGGAACGTTAGGTACATTCACACACAGACACTGTACCCTAGCTAGTACTCCCCTCTCCTCCTCGCCTCCTCTCCTCCTCTCTTCCTCCTGTCCTCTCCTTTCCCTACCTCTTAATCTTTCCTCTCCTCTTCCTCTCATTTTCCTCCTACCTTCTATCTCCTCCTCTCCTCTCTTCTCCTCTCCTCCTCTCCTCTCTTCTCCTCTCCTCTCTCCTCCTCTCCTCTTCTCCTCTCCTCCTCTCCTCTCTTCTCCTCTCCTTTTCCTCCTGTCTTTTATATCCTCTCCTCCTCTCATTTTCTCCTCCACTCCGTTACTCATTTTATGCTTCTGCTCTTCTCCTCCCATCTTCCTCTCCTCCTTCCCTCCATGTCTCCTCACCTCCTCCCATCACGGCCCTGCCAAGTTAAACCTTGAGGGCTTAAATAATCACGAAGAAGTCCAGCTGGCACAGTATTGAATTGTTTTTCTGAAAGGAGAGAAAGGAGGGATGACACTCCATCGGAATACCAACTGCTGGAGATGTGGTGACAACGGCGTGTACAGTCGTGGCCAAAAGTTTTGAGAATGACACAAATATTCATTTTCACAAAGTTTGCAGCTTCAGTGTCTTTAGATATTTTTGTCAGATGTTACTGTGTAATACTGAAGTATAAGTGTCAACGGCTTTTATTGACAATTACATGAAGTTGATGCAAAGAGTCAATATTTGCAATGTTGACCCTGCTTTTTCAAGACTCTGCAATCCGCCCTGGCATGCTGTCAATTAACTTCTGGGCCACATCCTGACTGATGGTAGCCCATTCTTGCATAATCAATGCTTGGAGTTTGTCAGAATTTGGGGGGTTTTGTCTGTCCACCCTCCTCTTAAGGATTGACCACAAGTTCTCAATGGAATTAAGGTCTGGGGAGTTTCCTGGCCATGGACCCAAAATATTGATGTTTTTTTCCCCGAGCCACTTAGTTATCACTTTTGCCTTATGGCAAGGTGCTCCATCATGCTGGAAAAGGCATTGTTCGTCACCAAACTGTTCCTGGATGGTTGGGAAGTTGCTCTCGGAGGATGTGTTGGTACAAAATTGTGAGTGAGCCCACTCCCTTGGCTGAGAAGCAACCCCACACATGAATGGTCTCAGGATGCTTTACTGTTGGCATGACACAGGACTGATGGTAGTGCTCACCTTGTCTTCTCCGGACAAGCTTTTTTCCGGATGCCCCAAACAATCGGAAAGGGGATTCATCAGAGAAAATGACTTTACCCCAGTCCTCAGCAGTCCAATCCCTGTACCTTTTGCAGAATATCAGTCTGTCCCTGATGTTTTTCCTGGAGAGAAGTGGCTTCTTTGCTGCCCTTCATGACACCAGGCCATCCTCCAAAAGTCTTCACCTCACTGTGCGTGCAGATGCACTCACACCTGCCTGCTGCCATTCCTGAGCAAGCTCTGTACTGGTGGTGCCCCGATCCCGCAGCTGAATCAACTTTAGGAGACGGTCCTGTTGCTTGCTGGACTTTCTTGGGCACCCTGAAATCTTCTTCACAACAATTGAACCGCTCTCCTTGAAGTTCTTGATGATCCGATAAATGGTTGATTTAGGTGCAATCTTACTGGCAGCAATATCCTTGCCTGTGAAGCCCTTTTGTGCAAAGCAATGATGGCGGCACGCGT
>NW_021822941.1:276831-321831 GCF_901001165.1 Salmo trutta | reverse complement strand
TCTCTATTCTATCAGTAGTTGAATAAGATGAAAAATGAGTACTGGTTGAGTTCTTCTCTCTGTCTTTCTGACAGGACTGAGGACTAGTTGAGCTCTTCTCTCTGTCTTTCTGACAGGACTGAGGACTAGTTGAGCTCTTCTCTCTGTCTTTCTGACAGGACTGAGGACTAGTTGAGCTCTTCTCTCTGTCTTTCTGACAGGACTGAGGACTGGTTGAGTTCTTCTCTCTGTCTTTCTGACAGGACTGAGGACTGGTTGAGTTCTTCTCTCTGTCTTTCTGACAGGACTGAGGACTAGTTGAGCTCTTCTCTCTGTCTTTCTGACAGGACTGAGGACTGGTTGAGCTCTTCTCTCTGTCTTTCTGACAGGACTGAGGACTGGTTGAGTTCTTCTCTCTGTCTTTCTGACAGGACTGAGGACTGGTTGAGTTCTTCTCTCTGTCTTTCTGACAGGACTGAGGACTGATTGAGTTCTTCTCTCTGTCTTTCTGACAGGAATGAGGACTGGTTGAGTTCTTCTCTCTGTCTTTCTGACAGGACTGAGGACTGGTTGAGCTCTTCTCTCTGTCTTTCTGACAGGACTGAGGACTGGTTGAGTTCTTCTCTCTGTCTTTCTGACAGGACTGAGGACTAGTTGAGCTCTTCTCTCTGTCTTTCTGACAGGACTGAGGACTAGTTGAGTTCTTCTCTCTGTCTTTCTGACAGGACTGAGGACTGGTTGAGTTCTTCTCTCTGTCTTTCTGACAGGACTGAGGACTGATTGAGTTCTTCTCTCTGTCTTTCTGACAGGAATGAGGACTGGTTGAGGAATATTTTTTTTTCAATCCAGATTTCAACAGAAACGCATGCAGGCAACAGCTCTCAGCAGGTGATCCAGTCATATTATCCAGATAAGAATCAATTGGAGAAGTTCTGGTCAGCTGTTATTCCACAGGGTCTCTGTCACACTTCTAGACACACACACATCAGCAGGACTTTAATAACAGGGTATGACATTGGATGTCAGAAAGTCAGCGGTTTGTAACTTTCTCTATCCATCTTTCTTTCTCTCTCTCTCTCTCTCTCTCTCTCTCTCTCGTATAATAATAACCTGTTTCCCAAACTGACATTTAATCCATGCAAACAAATCACCATGGAGACTTTCTCATCCCATCTACCATCCCAGAATCAGTACAAGTATAGACCCCCCCCAAACACACACACACACACACACACATTCATCACAGCTAATAGCTTTAGCTCTCAGCCGATCTCCCAACGGTCAGAGATATTTCAGTGGAGAAAATCTTCATTTACACACAGACCTTTGGGGGTGCTGATATAGTGTGTGTGTGTGTGTGTGTGTGTGTGTGTGTGTGTGTGTGTGTGTGTGTGTGTGTGTGTGTGTGTGTGTGTGTGTGTGTGTGTGTGTGTGTGTGTGTGTCTCCTTATAATATTTGCGGTGGGGATCTTACTCGTAAACTCCATGACGTTGTCTGGATAATAGTACTATCTAATGCAGCTGCCTGGTGCTTACACAGTGTGGTGAGTTAAAATTCACTCTAGATAAGAGGGTTTTGTAAAGGATGAGATGTTTAAGATGCTTCCCAGGGGCTGTGGTGAATCCAGATGATGATTTGTACCCAGTGGAAGTCTGTCTATTTAAGAGAGAGTAGATGCTCTTAACTAAAGACTTCTCCTCCAAACGGCGTTGTTGATAACCATACTAAACTTCAACTGAAATTATGATACTAAGTGGTTTTTAAAACAACAACATGTATGAATTGGTTCATTTGTTTGTTCAATACTAGATTCTTTAATACATCCATTCATTCATTCATTCATTCTTTCATTCATTAACTCATAAGTGTCTTTTGTCCCACAACCAGCTTCCACTATGTGAACGTTCCTCCATCCCTTCCACTATGTGAACGTTCCTCCATCCCTTCCACTATGTGAACGTTCCTCCATCCCTTCCACTATGTGAACGTTCCTCCATCCCTTCCACTATGTGAACGTTCCTCCATCCCTTCCACTATGTGAACGTTCCTCCATCCCTTCCACTATGTGATCGTTCCTCCATTCCCTTCCACTATGTGAACGTTCCTCCATTCCCTTCCACTATGTAAACGTTCCTCCATTCCCTTCCACTATGTGATCGTTCCTCCATTCCCTTCCACTATGGGAACGTTCCTCCATTCCCTTCCACTATGTAAACGTTCCTCATCCCTTCCACTATGGGAACGTTCCTCCATCCCTTCCACTATGTGATCGTTCCTCCATTCCCTTCCACTATGGGAACGTTCCTCCATTCCCTTCCACTATGTGAACGTTCCTCCATTCCCTTCCCCTATGTGAACGTTCCTCCATTCCCTTCCACTATGTGAACGTTCCTCCATCCCTTCCACTATGGGAACGTTCCTCCATTCCCTTCCACTATGGGAACGTTCCTCCATCCCTTCCACTATGTGAACGTTCCTCCATCCCTTCCCCTATGTGAACGTTCCTCCATTCCCTTCCCCTATGTGAACGTTCCTCCATTCCCTTCCGCTATGTGAACGTTCCTCCGTTCCCTTCCACTATGTGAACGTTCCTCCATCCCTTCCACTATGTGAATGTTCCTCCATCCCTTCCACTATGTGATCGTTCCTCCATTCCCTTCCACTATGTGAACGTTCCTCATCCCTTCCACTATGGGAACGTTCCTCCATTCCCTTCCACTATGTGAACGTTCCTCCGTTCCCTTCCACTATGTGAACGTTCCTCCATCCCTTCCACTATGTGATCGTTCCTCCATCCCTTCCACTATGTGAACGTTCCTCCGTCCCTTCCACTATGTGAACGTTCCTCCATTCCCTTCCACTATGGGAACGTTCCTCCATTCCCTTCCACTATGGGAACTGTTCCTCCATCCCTTCCACTATGTGAACGTTCCTCCGTTCCCTTCCACTATGTGAACGTTCCTCCATCCCTTCCACTATGTGATCGTTCCTCCATTCCCTTCCACTATGTGAACGTTCCTCATCCCTTCCACTATGGGAACGTTCCTCCATTCCCTTCCACTATGTGAACGTTCCTCCATTCCCTTCCACTATGTGAACGTTCCTCCGTCCCTTCCACTATGTGAACGTTCCTCCATTCCCTTCCACTATGGGAACGTTCCTCCATTCCCTTCCACTATGGGAACGTTCCTCCATCCCTTCCACTATGTGAACGTTCCTCCATTCCCTTCCACTATGTGAACGTTCCTCCATTCCCTTCCACTATGGGAACGTTCCTCCATCCCTTCCCCTATGTAAACGTTCCTCCATTCCCTTCCACTATGTGAACGTTCCTCCATTCCCTTCCACTATGGGAACGTTCCTCCGTCCCTTCCACTATGTGAACGTTCCTCCATTCCCTTCCACTATGTGAACGTTCCTCCATTCCCTTCCACTATGGGAACGTTCCTCCATTCCCTTCCACTATGGGAACGTTCCTCCATTCCCTTCCACTATGTGAACGTTCCTCCATTCCCTTCCACTATGTGAACGTTCCTCCATTCCCTTCCACTGTGTGAACGTTCCTCCGTCCCTTCCACTATGTGAACGTTCCTCCGTTCCCTTCCCCTATGGGAACGTTCCTCCATCCCTTCCACTGTGTGAACGGTCCCTCGTTCCCCGTCTCTTACTCACACTGCTGTGTTGAGCACCATAATGACAGTGATTCTGTCTGGCTGTCACCAGACCGTTGCTCTGACCCTCAGCCCTTCCATCCCTCCCCTCTCGCCCTCCCTCCATCCCTCCCTCCCTCCATCCCTCCCTCCCTCCATCCCCTCTCGCCCTGGGCGATAGACCCCAGAGGGTGACACTGGCTATAACCGTCGTCGTGGTCACCACCCGTTGGTTGGGGCAAGGGGTAATGCATTGTGACAGTTCTCTCATTATTTAGAGCTAGGGTCTGTGTGTGGGTGGGTGGGGGGGGGGGGGTTGGGGGGGAGAAGGGAGAACAGAGGAGAGGGGAGAGGAAATAAGAGAAGAGAGATTGGGGGCGGGGGGGAGAACAGAGGAGAGGGGAGAGGAAATAAGAGAAGAGTGATTGGGGGCGGGGGGGAGAACAGAGGAGAGGGGAGAGGAAATAAGAGAAGAGAGATTGGGGAAACATATCTTGTTCAACTTTTGTGTAGACTAATGTGTCACACACTTTCCTACACACACATACATCCCCTTCTTGCTTCTCCTCCTCCTCCTCCTGCTCCTCATCCTCCTGCTCCTCCTCTTCCTGCTCCTCCTCTTCCTGCTCCTCCTATTCCTACTCCTCCTTTTCCTCATATTCCTCTTCCTACTCCTCCTCTTCCTCATCTTCCTCTTTCTACTCCTCCTCCTCCTCATACTACTCTTTCTCTTTCTCCTCCTACTCCTTCTCCTTCTCCCCCTCCTCCTATGCCTCCTCCTACGCCTCCTCTTCCTCCTCCTCTTCCTACCCCTCTTCTTCCTGCTCCTCCTCTTCCTCCTCCTCCTCCTCCTCCTCCTACCCCTCTTCTCCCTGCTCCTCCTCATCCTACTCCTCTTCTCCCTGCTCCTCCTCCTCCTCCTCTTCTTCCTGCTCCTCCTCTTCTACCTGCTCCTCCTCCCACACCTCCACTTCCTCCTCTTCCTACTCCTCTTCTTCCTGCTCCTCCTCCCACACCTCCACTTCCTCCTCATCCTACTCCTCTTCTCCCTGCTCCTCCTCCTCCTCCTCTTCTTCCTGCTCCTCCTCTTCTACCTGCTCCTCCCACACCTCCACTTCCTCCTCTTCCTACTCCTCTTCTCCCTGCTCCTCCTCCTCCTCCTCTTCTTCCTGTTCCTCCTCTTCTACCTGCTCCTCCTCCCACACCTCCACTTCCTCCTCTTCCTACTCCTCTTCTTCCTCCTACTCCTCTTCCTCCTACTCCTCCTTCTTCTCCTCCTCCTGCTCCTCCTCCTCCTACGCCTCCTCTTCTTCCTCCTCTTCCTACCCCTCTTCTCCCTGCTCCTCCTTCCCCTACTCCTCCTCTTCCTCCTCCTCTTCTTTCTGCTCCTCCTCCTACACCTCCTCCTCCTTCTCCTCCTCCACCTGCTCCTCCTCTTTCTACGTCTCCTCTTCCTCCTCCTCTTCCTACCCCTCTTCCCCCTGCTCCTCCTCCTCCTCTTCCTACCCCTCTTCCTCCTGCTCCTCCTCCTGCTCCTCCTACCCCTCTTACTCCTGCTCCTCCTCCTGCTCCTCCTACCCCTCTTTCTCCTCCTCCTCCACCTCTTTGTCCTACTCCTCCTCCTCCTCCTCCTCCTCCTCAACCTGCTCCTCTTCCTACCTCTCTTCTCCCTGCTCCCCCTCCTCCTTCTTGCCATGTCTGCACTTTATCTGAGTATTCAAGATGAACCTCTTAGCCCTTACTGATGCAACACTTCTCTGCGTGTGCCCCAATTCTCTAAACAGATCACTACTTTTGAACAAAGCCCTATGGACCCTGGTCAAGAGCAGTGCACTACATAGGAAATGGGGTGTGATTTGGCACATAGCCTTAGAAACACAACCAGACACTCACTTGACAATGCAAACAGAGAGCATTTGACTTCCTCTCTGCTACAGGCCAAGTTCAATATAAGTTGGCACACACACACACACACACACACACACACACACACACACACACACAGACACACATACACCCACAGACACACCCAAACACTAGTATTTTGTTGAACCTCAGCGGAATGACAACGGACAATAGTTAAATTGCACTGACCTGAGTTGAGGCTTTAACACCCATCAGAGGAGACAGACAGAATGAGGGAACTAAAGAGAGAGAGAATCAGTCAGCTGGGGCCGTTGGTGTCCAATATGAAATGTCATGGAGGTGGTTAGTAGAGGTGGGGTTACTGATGTCTATCATAACATTCTGTTGGTGTTCAATATGAAATGTCATGGAGGTGGTTAGTAGAGGTGGGGTTACTGATGTCTATCATAACATTCTGTTGGTGTCCAATATGAAATGTCATGGAGGTGGTTAGTAGAGGTTACTGATGTCTATCATAACATTCTGTTGGTGTTCAATATGAAATGTCATGGAGGTGGTTAGTAGAGGTTACTGATGTCTATCATAACATTCTGTTGGTGTTCAATATGAAATGTCATGGAGGTGGTTAGTAGAGGTGGGGTTACTGATGTCTATCATAACATTCTGTTGGTGTCCAATATGAAATGTCATGGAGGTGGTTAGTAGAGGTTACTGATGTCTACCATAACATTCTGTTGGTGTCCAATATGAAATGTCATGGAGGTGGTTAGTAGAGGTGGGGTTACTGATGTCTATCATAACATTCTGTTGGTGTCCAATATGAAATGTCATGGAGGTGGTTAGTAGAGGTTACTGATGTCTACCATAACATTCTGTTGGTGTCCAATATGAAATGTCATGGAGGTGGTTAGTAGAGGTGGGGTTACTGATGTCTACCATAACATTCTGTTGGTGTTCAATATGAAATGTCATGGAGGTGGTTAGTAGAGGTGGGGTTACTGATGTCTACCATAACATTCTGTTGGTGTCCAATATGAAATGTCATGGAGGTGGTTAGTAGAGGTTACTGATGTCTATCATAACATTCTGTTGGTGTCCAATATGAAATGTCATGGAGGTGATTAGTAGAGGTGGGGTTACTGATGTCTACCATAACATTCTGTCGGTGTCCAATATGAAATGTCATGGAGGTGGTTAGTAGAGGTGGGGTTACTGATGTCTATCATAACATTCTGTTGGTGTCCAATATGAAATGTCATGGAGGTGGTTAGTAGAGGTTACTGATGTATACCATAACATTCTGTTGGTGTCCAATATGAAATGTCATGGAGGTGGTTAGTAGAGGTGGGGTTACTGATGTCTATCATAACATTCTGTTGGTGTCCAATATGAAATGTCATGGAGGTGGTTAGTTGAGGTTACTGATGTCTATCATAACATTCTGTTGGTGTTCAATATGAAATGTCATGGAGGTGGTTAGTAGAGGTGGGGTTACTGATGTCTACCATAACATTCTGTTGGTGTTCAATATGAAATGTCATGGAGGTGGTTAGTAGAGGTGGGGTTACTGATGTCTACCATAACATTCTGTTGGTGTTCAATATGAAATGTCATGGAGGTGGTTAGTAGAGGTTACTGATGTCTATCATAACATTCTGTTGGTGTCCAATATGAAATGTCATGGAGGTGGTTAGTAGAGGTTACTGATGTCTATCATAACATTCTGTTGGTGTTCAATATGAAATGCCATGGAGGTGGTTAGTAGAGGTGGGGTTACTGATGTCTATCATAACATTCTGTTGGTGTTCAATATGAAATGTCATGGAGGTGGTTAGTAGAGGTTACTGATGTCTATCATAACATTCTGTTGGTGTTCGATATGAAATGTCATGGAGGTGGTTAGTAGAGGTGGGGTTACTGATGTCTACCATAACATTCTGTCGGTGTCCAATATGAAATGTCATGGAGGTGGTTAGTAGAGGTGGGGTTACTGATGTCTATCATAACATTCTGTTGGTGTCCAATATGACATGTCATGGAGGTGGTTAGTAGAGGTGGGGTTACTGATGTCTACCATAACATTCTGTTGGTGTTCAATATGAAATGTCATGGAGGTGGTTAGTAGAGGTTACTGATGTCTACCATAACATTCTGTTGGTGTTCAATATGAAATGTCATGGAGGTGGTTAGTAGAGGTGGGGTTACTGATGTCTACCATAACATTCTGTTGGTGTTCAATATGAAATGTCATGGAGGTGGTTAGTAGAGGTGGGGTTACTGATGTCTACCATAACATTCTGTTGGTGTTCAATATGAAATGTCATGGAGGTGGTTAGTAGAGGTTACTGATGTCTATCATAACATTCTGTTGGTGTTCAATATGAAATGTCATGGAGGTGGTTAGTAGAGGTGGGGTTACTGATGTCTACCATAACATTCTGTTGGTGTTCAATATGAAATGTCATGGAGGTGGTTAGTAGAGGTTACTGATGTCTATCATAACATTCTGTTGGTGTTCAATATGAAATGTCATGGAGGTGGTTAGTAGAGGTGGGGTTACTGATGTCTACCATAACATTCTGTTGGTGTTCAATATGAAATGTCATGGAGGTGGTTAGTAGAGGTGGGGTTACTGATGTCTATCATAACATTCTGTTGGTGTTCAATATGAAATGTCATGGAGGTGGTTAGTAGAGGTGGGGTTACTGATGTCTATCATAACATTCTGTTGGTGTTCAATATGAAATGTCATGGAGGTGGTTAGTAGAGGTTACTGATGTATACCATAACATTCTGTTGGTGTCCAATATGAAATGTCATGGAGGTGGTTAGTAGAGGTTACTGATGTCTATCATAACATTCTGTTGGTGTTCAATATGAAATGTCATGGAGGTGGTTAGTAGAGGTTACTGATGTCTATCATAACATTCCGTTGGTGTCCAATATGAAATGTCATGGAGGTGGTTAGTAGAGGTTACTGATGTCTATCATAACATTCTGTTGGTGTTCAATATGAAATGTCATGGAGGTGGTTAGTAGAGGTTACTGATGTCTATCATAACATTCTGTTGGTGTTCAATATGAAATGTCATGGAGGTGGTTAGTAGAGGTTACTGATGTCTACCATAACATTCTGTTGGTGTTCAATATGAAATGTCATGGAGGTGGTTAGTAGAGGTTACTGATGTCTATCATAACATTCTGTTGGTGTTCAATATGAAATGTCATGGAGGTGGTTAGTAGAGGTTACTGATGTCTATCATAACATTCTGTTGGTGTCCAATATGAAATGTCATGGAGGTGGTTAGTAGAGGTGGGGTTACTGATGTCTATCATAACATTCTGTTGGTGTTCAATATGAAATGTCATGGAGGTGGTTAGTAGAAGTTACTGATGTCTATCATAACATTCTGTTGGTGTTCAATATGAAATGTCATGGAGGTGGTTAGTAGAGGTTACTGATGTCTACCATAACATTCTGTTGGTGTTCAATATGAAATGTCATGGAGGTGGTTAGTAGAAGTTACTGATGTCTACCATAACATTCCGTTGTTACCCTTTTCCCCAGTGGTAGAAAAAGTGCTCACATCTCATACTTGAGTAAAAGTAAAGATACCTTAATAGAAAATGACTCTAGTAAAAGTGAAAGTCACCCAGTAAAATACTTACTTGAGTAAAAGTCTAAAAGTTTTTGCTTTAAAATATACTGAAGTATCAAATATAAATGTAGTTGCTAAAATATACTGAAGTATCAAAAGTAAAAGTACGAATCATTTATAATTCCTGATATCAACCAAACCAGACGACACAATTGTCTTGTTTTTAATTTTTTTACGGTGAGCCGGGGGAACGCTCTAACACTAAGACATCATTTACAAACAAAGCATTTGTGTTTAGTGAATCTGCCAGATCAGAGGCAGGAGAGGACCAGGATGTTCAGGATGTTCTCCTGATAAGTGTGTGAATTGGACCATGTTCCTGTCCTACTAAGCGCATTCACAATGTACTTTTGGGTGTCAGGGAAAATGTATGGAGTAAAACATACATACTTCTCTTTAAGAATGTAGTGAAGTAAAATAAAAAAGTTGTCAAAAATATAAATAGTAAAGTAAAGTACAGATACTCGAAAAAAACCCCGTTAAAGTTGTACTTTAAAGTATTTTTACTTAAGTACCTTACACCACTGCCTGTCCCCTACTCCTCTCCTCCTCTCCTCTCCTCTCCTCCTCTCCTCTCCTCCTGTCCCCTACTCCTCTCCTCCACTCCTGTTTTACTCTCTCCTCCTGTTCTTCTTCTCTTCTCTGTCCCTCTGGATAGTGTGTCCATACACACACACACACACACACACACACACACACACACACACACACACACACACACACACACTCACTCCTGGACTCCCTGTTGTCCCCCTGGCTGTGAAGGATTCATTATCCACCTATGGCCTGTAGATGTAATGAGGTTGGAGAGGTAGAAGGTGATCCCTGGGCTGTAATAATACAAGAGAGGTGTGTGTGTATGTCGTTTCGAAGGTGTGTGTGTGTGTGTGTGTGTGTGTGTGTGTGTGTGTGTGTGTGTGTGTGTGTGTGTGTGTAGACCCTCTTCACTGTGTGTGTGGCTGTAATACCGTCCCTGTGTATCAACGGACAGACAGGGCCCTCTCTACAGGCCTTGAAGGGGACAGACAGGGCCCTCTCTACAGGCCTTGAAGGGGACAGACAGGGCCCTCTCTACAGGCCTTTCAGGGGACAGACAGGGCCCTCTCTACAGGCCTTGAAGGGGGCAGACGGGGCCCTCTCTACAGGCCTTTCAGGGGACAGACAGGGCCCTCTCTACAGACCTTTCAGGGGACAGACAGGGCCCTCTCTACAGACCTTTCAGGGGACAGACAGGGCCCTCTCTACGGACCTTTCAGGGGACAGACAGGGCCCTCTCTACAGGCCTTCAGTGGACAGACAGGGCCCTCTCTACAGGCCTTTCAGGCGACAGACAGGGCCCTCTCTACAGACCTTTCAGGGGACAGACAGGGCCCTCTCTACGGGCCTTTCAGGGGACAGACAGGGCCCTCTCTACAGACCTTTCAGGGGACAGACAGGACCCTCTCTACAGACCTTTCAGGGGACAGACAGGGCCCTCTCTACAGGCCTTGAAGGGGACAGACAGGGCCCTCTCTACGGGCCTTTCAGGGGACAGACAGGGCCCTCTCTACAGGCCTTTCAGGGGACAGACAGGACCCTTTCTACAGACCTTTCAGGGGACAGACAGGATCTTCTCTACAGGCCTGGAAGGGGACAGACAGGGCCTCTCTACGGACCTTTCAGTAGTCTTATTTCAGGGGGTTCAGGGTGTCACTATCCTACTGCTTTGGCTTTGTGGCTGCTTGGCCTGATGTATTATTGTCTCTACCTTCTTGGCTATGTGCTGTTGTTTGTGCCCAATAATGTTTGTACCATGTTGTGTGCTGCTACCATGTTGTGCTGCTGCCATGTTGTGTTGCTACCTTGTTGTTGTCCTGTTGTGTTGCTGCCATGTTGTGTTGCTACCATGTTGTTGTCATGTTGTGTTGCTACCATGTTGTTGTCATGTTGTGTTGCTACGATGTTGATGTCATGTTGTGCTGCTACCATGTTGTGGTGCTGCCATGTTGTGTTGCTACCGTGTTGTTGTCATGTTGTGTTGCTACCATGTTGTTGTCATCTTGGGTTGCTATGATGTTGTTGTCATGTTGTGTTGCTACGATGTTGATGTCATGTTGTGCTGCTACCATGCTGTGCTGCTGCCACGTTGTGTTGCTACCATGTTGTTGTCATGTTGTGTTGCTACCATGTTGTTGTCATGTTGTGTTGCTACCATGTTGTTGTCATGTTGTGTTGCTACCATGCTGTGTTGTCATGTTGTGTTGCTGCCATGCTGTGTTGTCATCTTAGGTCTCTCTTTATGTAGTGTTGTTGTAATCCCAGACCCCCGCCCCGCAGGAGGCCGTCATTAAACATAAGAATGGGTTTTTAACTGACTTTCCTAGTTAAATAAAGTTGAAATAAATCAATTAAATAAAATGCTTAAATGTCACACTTTTTGTTTCCAAAATTATAAATGTTTATTCAAAGGGGATTATACATGATACATAAATCAAGATTCCACTGATTATACCGCCCCCCCAAACAAACCAAGCAAACACAAACCAAGCAAACACAAACCAAGCAAACACAAACCAAGCAAACACAAACCAAGCAAACACAAACCAAGCAAACACAAACCAAGCAAACACAAACCAAGCATACAATATTAAAATAAGATTAAATCAAAAACCAGCATTCCCTGTTTGCCCATTTATAATGTTTTCTAGCACATGATTTAACCTTCATTTAACCAGCCGAGTCAGCTAGGAACAAATGGCTGCCTGTATTCCCATACTGTCACGTCCTGGCCAGTATAAGGGTTAATTGGTATTGTAGTTTGGTCAAGACGTGGCAGAGGGTATTTGTTTTATGTGGTTAGGGGTAGAGGTTTTTCTAAAAAGGGCATTTGATTTATGTATTCCGGGGTTTTTGGGCACTGTTCCTTGTTTATGTAATTCTATGTTTAGTCTAGGTATCTATTTCTATGTTGAGTTAATTGGGGTGGACTTCCAATTGAAGGCAGCTGTTTGGTGTTGCCTTTGATTGGAAGTCCTATATTAGTTGGGTGTGTTTGTCTGTGTATTTGTGGGAGATTGTTCCGTGTTAGCGTGTGTAAGCCTAATAGGACTGTCAGTGTATCGTGAGTTCGTTTTTGTTGTTTTGTCTGTTCGTTTTGGAATTTATTAAAAGTTCAAAATGAACTATCTCAACTCTGCTGCATATTGGTCCTCATTTTCCGATGATGATTTCGCCATATCGTCTGAAGACGAAGAAATCCGTGACACATACATAGACTACAAGTAATCTGATATACTGATAGAATTGAAATACAACGATTACAAAAAGAAAACGTTATGTTGGGTTTATCTTCTACCTGAGATTCACCACACGAGGAGCTCTACTGGTATTGCGGCAGAGAAGATGCAAGAGAACCACATGTGAAGGAAGGCAGTGACAACACCCAGAGCCCCTGTCCCAAACCAAGCTGCACACAATGCCCCCAGTGTTGTCCCCATTCTACCTGCCCACCCATAAGTACCATTGCTCCCTGCTACCCCATAGGTACTCCCGTTCCATGTTAGACCAGCAGACAGAGCCACCCCAGCAGCACCGGCAGGACCCAGCAGAGCTCCCAAGGTACCCCATTGCCCGACTACTGGCTGATTGTTTAGTATTACTTCTAATATAGCCCCTCCTCCTGCTGCTACTGCTGCCCGTTTCATTGGTCCCATACCAAAAGGAGCGGACACAACTACTGCACATCCAGCAACATAATGTGCTGCTACTATAAATGCTAAAGTCACAGACGTATCTACAGTATATTTGTACACAACTTGGATGTCAGACAGTCTTCCAACGGCAGTTTCCATGAGGTGTCCCAAACCTCCACATACTGCAGTGGTCCCGAGCAGAACTACAGTCACCTCCTTGGCATCCGGCTCAGTCTCCCCAGCCCTCATCATTCTCCTAAAGTTAGCTTTGACCTGTTGTAAGACCGTTATGGGGATCAAAACCATTAGAAGAAATCCTATCCACATAGTCAGAAATATGATAAGCTTGTTGAAGGACTGTGATTCTTTCTCAATAGCGTCTTTTGGTGGAGGTCCAAACAGGTCACCTAGTCCTGCTTCCACTGTAGAGGACAGCAGGTAGCCTCCAGGTAATCCAGAGGTGAATCCCAGCAGTGTGCTTCCTAGCACTTTACAGAAACCTGTATGGAGGTAGAGAGGGGGAGAGAGGGAGGAGAGAGGGAGAAGGGTTGGGAGGAAGTTGAAAGGAGAGAGGGAGGGGTTTGGGAGGAGAGAGGGTGGAGAGAGGGAGGAGAGAGGGAGGGGGGTGGGAGGAGAGAGGGAGGAGAGAGGGAGGAGAGAGGGAGGACAGAGGGAGGAGAGAGGGAGGACAGAGGGAGGAGAGAGGGAGGAGGTTGGGAGGAGAGAGGGAGGACAGAGGGAGGGGTTGGGAGGAGAGAGGGGGGAGGGGGTTGGGAGGAGAGAGGGAGGGTGTTGTGAGGAGAGAGGGAGGGGATTGGGAGGAGAGAGGAAGGAGAGAGGGAGGGAATTGGGAGGAGAGAGGGAGAAGAGAAGGAGGTGAGAGGGAAGAGAGAGGGAGGGGTTGGGGGAGAGAAGGAGGGGGTTGGGAGGAGAGAGGGAGAAGAGAGGGAGGAGAGAGGGAGGAGAGAGGGAGGAGGTGGGAGGAGAGACAGAGGATAAAGGGAGGTGAGAGGGAGGAGAGAGGGAGGGGGTGGGAGGAGAGACAGAGGATAAAGGGAGGTGAGAGGGAGGAGAGAGGGAGGGGTTGGGAAGAGAGAGGGGGGGGTTGGGAGAAGAGGGAGGAAAGAGGGAGGGGTTGGGAAGAGAGAGGGGGGGGGTTGGGAGGAGAGAGGGAGGTGAGAAGGAGGAGAGAGGGAGGGGGGTGGGAGGAGAGAGGGAGGTGAGAAGGAGGAGAGAGGGAGGGGGTTGGGAGGAGAGAGGGAGGGGGTTGGGAGGAGAGAGGGAGGGGGTTGGGAGGAGAGAGGGAGGTGAGAAGGAGGAGAGAGGGAGGGGGTGGGAGGAGAGAGGGAGGAGAGAGGGAGGGGGTTGGGAGGAGTGGAAGAGCGGGAGGACAAGAGAGGGGGGAGAACGTAGATGAATGTTTATTAATAACTAGGAGTCCTACCAAAACCCACTCTAAACTACCCCAAACCAGTAAAATGGGATTGAATGTTACCCAGATCAAATCCAATCAAAGTGTATTCATCACGTGCATAGGGTACAGCAGGTGTAAATGGTGCAGTCAAGATATCACAAAGTGACTTAAGAATCAGACTGTTCTCCACGGGGGGATTAACATAGTTTTAGGCTAAGGTTTGGGATAGGGTTTAAACAGAAGTTCAGGCAACTGTTCACTTTAGCCAGTCATTCTGGGAGGTTAAGTTAAGGGTTAAGGTTTCGTGAAAGTCTTTAAAAAAAGAGCCCTCAGCACTGAGATTGAACCTGTGACCCTCAGAGCCAGAGCTTCCGGTGAACATGCCAACGATGAAATAAAATACTCCATGGAATGTTGTCAACCTACCAGCAGAGAGTCTTTATCAGATGAAGCTTTCTGCGTAGGTTGTAGGAGACAAAAAAATGAAGTTTAGCAGGTTCTAGTGCCTCAGTAGACAGAAGACGTTTGCATTTAACCCTGACTTTGAAACAGTTAAATACATACTAATTTACAGACAATCACAGTAAAAATGGCCAAATGTCTACAGACCTTGTCATCATTTGATACGACACTGATAATAGCTGGTGCCATTACAGGTCAAACCAAATCCCTGGTGATGTTTGACGTCAGTCCAGGTCCGCAGGACGGTGAGCATCACTCAGAGGCTCGCAGGTTCAACCCACTGCTAATCACTTGGTTGTTTTTTTCTGTTTGAAGCCTCATGCAGCCTTTTTATTTTGTATCATTTTATGTCTAATAAATCAGTGTTTGTGTTTATTTAATGAAAACAATCATTTATTTCCCTAAGACTCTTCTGGCCATTGAAATGCTCAGTCTGATGGTGTGGGCGTTAGGACATTTTTTGGAAGATATTTACATACACATCCCTGATTGGCTGATATTATGGTCTACAGCACACCCCCTCCTCAGATGAACTGTCATTGGTCAGATCAGATTGCGAACCACCTGAACAGGTTTTTATTCCAAACAGCTCTTACACAAAAGGTGCATTGTCATTTTCACTATTTCAGAGCGTGAAATCAAACGAAACTTTTGTTGTATGTGTCTATAGTACCCGGAGTGTAAACCCAAAAAAAGTGGACGTTTAAGTATTGGCATGTTGGAGAAATCTAGAAAATATGAAGTGTTATGGATGTTGTTGTGGACAAGCTTCTTGAGGAGACTGAAAACATATTAGGAAAAGACTGAATTTGTAAGTCGTAGGTCAAATCATGGATTGCCATTTTTGGCTGAACACAAAAACTATTGTTTTGAAAATATTGTAATTTTCCAAAGTTTACCGTTATGGATGTTATAGACTCTGAAATATACATTCAAATGCTGCAGCTTTCTTGAACACGTTTATGTAATTTGGAATGTTTTGAAAAGGTCAACAGAAGGCATAGTATTTTAAGATTGCATAATCTGTAAGGCCAGGCACCACACCCTACCATGTCATTTTTAATATATATCAATATTCATCCAAATTAACCTTTATCAGTTGAATGTAAATATAATAAATATTTTAACAAAATATGCAAATGGGAAAATACATGTGCCTATATTGCCAATCCACTTTTCTGGATGAACTCTGCGTTGTTTGTGGGGCTTTCATCTTTACAAGACCGTAGAACACGCAAACAAAACTCACAACACTTCAATTTGGTCTGTATCACTTCCTTAACATCTCATCTTCATAACTAACACTGGGCCCTTTCTGAAAGCCTTGACATATGACTGAAATGCCTTGTTTAAACTTGGCCAGCTACTCCGTAGTGGCAAACATTCAGTCTCCTACTGGTAAAATGAGGTCTGCACTCCAAAATATAGACTTTAAGGATATGAACATGGTTTCATGTGGAAACTATACACTTATTTGTGTATGCTCAGGTTGCCCATCATATACAGCCTTACCTGAACCATTCAGAATGAATGTCTGAACTTAACCGTTAAAAATCTACGTTTATCCCCCGTGGCATCAGAGTGGCAAGTCAGTTTCACAACTTCATAAGATCTTGATGGTCATTAGCTGTGGTAACTCTCTGAGGCTATGAACAAATGAAGGAGTGTGGCTTTAAAGATGAAGAGCATGACACACGTTTAACACAAGATGATACTGTGTGCGCATTGTGTCTCTTCTCTTACCATGAATGTTTGAAGTTGCCATCGTTGATACAGAGAATCACTGCATCCACCTGTCTCTGGGGCTCTTCCTGTTGTTGATACAGAGAATCACTGCATCCCCCTGTCTCTGGGGCTCTTCCTGTTGTTGATACAGAGAATCACTGGATCCACCTGTCTCTGGGGCTCTTCCTGTTGTTGATACAGAGAATCACTGGATCCACCTGTCTCTGGGGCTCTTCCTGTTGTTGATACAGAGAATCACTGGATCCACCTGTCTCTGGGGCTCTTCCTGTTGTTGATACAGAGAATCACTGGATCCACCTGTCTCTGGGGCTCTTCCTGTTGTTGATACAGAGAATCACTGGATCCACCTGTCTCTGGGGCTCTTCCTGTTGTTGATACAGAGAATCACTGGATCCACCTGTCTCTGGGGCTCTTCCTGTTGTTGATACGGACTTCTCTGTCTGGCAGTGACTGAGTGTCTGACAGTAAGGTAAAGTGGCAGAGGTACACGTGACCGCGTCATCGCCATGTGACAGGAACATGACTATGGTTCTGTTGAGGGATGACTACACTGCAGACATTGCTTTGCATCAACCATGTCATGTTATTGACTGCCCAGGCTGCCATCTGATTACTATACAATATATATCATATCAATTCAGTTTATTTAAGGGGCTTTATTGGCAAACATATGTTTACATTGCCAAAGTTATCTCTCTCTCTCGCTCCCTCTTTCTCTTTCTCCCTATCATGGCAGTGGTTCAGGTGAGTGGGTAGCAGTGCTCTCTCTCTCTCTCTCTCTCTCTCTCCCTCTCTCTCTCTCTCTCTCTCTCTGTCTCTCTCTCTCTCTCTCTCTCTCTCTCTCTCTGTCTCTCTCTCTCTCTCTCTCTCTCTCTCTCTCTCTCTCTCTCTCTCTCTCTCTTTCTCTCTCTCTCTCTCTCTCTCTCTCTCTCTCTCTCTCTCTCTCTCTCTCTCTCTCTGTGTATTATCCATTTGATCAGTCCATTTAATTGTACAATATATGTTTTCATTGATATTTATCCTAATGACTGAGCAGCACATCCAGCCTGGTCAGCGATTTCAAGCCAATTCTACCAGTAATATTCAGGCTTCATCCCAAATGACACCATATTCAATTTATAGTGCACTACTTTTGACCTGGGCCCATTGGGCTCTGGTCAAAAGTAGTGCAATATATAGGGAATAGTGAGCTATTTGGGATAGAATCTCAGTCTGATTATCTGGTATATAATTCACATGATTTTCAGTGCGGCAGGTAGACAAGGCTGGTAGCTCCTTGGTCTGATGGGTCTTTCACTTTGGTGTTTCTGCTACGCTCTACCACACTCTACTGACCAGTTATGGAACTGCAGCATGAAACAGGAGAATTACAAAAATACAACAACAAACCTATTGTCTTCAGTTCATCATTCAGTTGAAATTCAGCCACCATCTCTCTATGTCACTCTCTGTCTCTCTGTCTCTCTCTCTATGTCTCTCTCTCTATGTCTCTCTCTCTATGTCTCTATGTCTGTCTCTCTCTGTCTCTCTGTCTCTCCATGTCTCTCTCTCTGTGTCTCTCTCTGTCTCTCTATGTCTCTCTCTGTCTCTCTGTCTCTCAATGTCTGTCTCTCTGTCTCCCTCTCTATGTCTCTATGTCTCTGTCTGTCTCTCTTTCTCTCTCTGTCTCTCCATGCCTCTCTCTATGTCTCTCTCTATGTTTCTCTCTGTCTCTCTCTGTCTCTCTGCCTCTCTCTCTCTTTCTTTCTCTTTGTCTCCATCTCTCTCTCTCTGTCTCTCTATGTCTCTCTCTCTGTGTCTCTCTCTCTCTCTCCCCCCCATCTCCCTATAGCTCTGTGGTGTTGCTGAAGAGATAGGTAGCATTATTACACACATTGCATTAATGTTTTGGAAGGAGGGACGGAGGGAGGGAGCCGTTTTATTAAACTGTCTCCCAATATGTAATAACAAGATACATAAACATTTAACTAGTCTCCTCCCCTCACACTGACTGATCCTGGATCTGTAGAGCTGGGTCTACTCCTGTATCACGTCAACATTTAACTAGCCTCCTCCCCTCACACTGACTGATCCTGGATCTGTAGAGCTGGGTCTACTCCTGTATCACGTCAACATTTAACTAGTCTCCTCCCCTCACACTGACTGATCCTGGATCTGTAGAGCTGGGTCTACTCCTGTATCACGTCAACATTTAACTAGTCTCCTCCCCTCACACTGACTGATCCTGGATCTGTAGAGCTGGGTCTACTCCTGTATCACGTCAACATTTAACTAGTCTCCTCCCCTCACACTGACTGATCCTGGATCTGTAGAGCTGGGTCTACTCCTGTATCACGTCAACATTTAACTAGCCTCCTCCCCTCACACTGACTGATCCTGGATCTGTAGAGCTGGATCTATTCCTGTATCACGTCAACATTTAACTAGCCTCCTCCCCTCACACTGACTGATCCTGGATCTGTAGAGCTGGGTCTACTCCTGTATCACGTCAACATTTAACTAGTCTCCTCCCCTCACACTGACTGATCCTGGATCTGTAGAGCTGGGTCTACTCCTGTATCACGTCAACATTTAACTAGTCTCCTCCCCTCACACTGACTGATCCTGGATCTGTAGAGCTGGGTCTTCTCCTGTATCACATCAACCTCTGTTAATGGTTTCAGCCATGATTAGCTGAACCAGGTATATTAGTGCGGGGCTGGAACAAAAGCTTGCACAGCCAATTCTGTCATTTAAAAGAGGGTAGACGGAAGTTAAATTCAGGCTTTAACCCCTCATGGTTAAGTTTCGGGATATGATTAGGGGAAACCGTACAACAAAATAGTTCAAAACAACCCTCTGTTATGATCAAGTAATCTCGCGGCTTGCTGGAGCTCTGTAAGCTGTTGCAGCACAGTGGCCTGAGCATCACGCTCTGCCTACACACCTCATGGCTTTGATTGCTGTGTAATAGTTTAGCTTTTTGGGGGGTTGCGCCAAGAAAGGCATATATTGACATTTGTGAGAGCATTTCATGTACGCGTGTTTGTGCTCATGTGTGGCGTGCGTGTGTGAGTCCGTGCATGTGTGTGTGTGTGTGTGTGTATGTGTGTGATGATACAGTGTGTATTGCAGGAAATAGAGAAAGGTCAACCTGTCAGAAAAACACAAGAGCCAGAGGAACAGAGAACACTACTGAATACCAAACATCCTCTAGTGTGTGTGTGTGTGTGTGTGTGTGTGTGTGTGTGTGTGTGTGTGTGTGTGTGTGTGTGTGTGTGTGTGTGTGTGTGTGTGTGTGTGTGTGTGTGTGTGTGTGTGTGTGCGCGTGTTTGCCTGCATGCGTGTCCAGAATATAATAATAATTAGCGAAGCCTTTGTGTTGTAGTCTTCAGGGAGGAATAGAGAACGTTTTTTTTATGTTCTGACCCACACACTACACCCACAAACACCAACGCATTCACACACACACACACAAGTGTTAGTATGCATTCCATGCTAAGTGTCTGATAAGGAGTGGCCTTGCAGTTCGATGAAAGAGCAGCAGTTAACGTTAACACTCTCTCTCTCTCTCTCTCTCTCTCTCTCTCTCTTTTCCCCCCCCATGTCACAGGGTATCTTGGTTAATTAGCCAAAGGTGGATTTAGATGTTCATTAGTATGGTTTCCAGAGTGAGGGATGAGCCAGGGTCCAGAGTGAGGGATGAGCCAGGGTCCAGAGTGAGGGATGAGCCAGGGTCCAGAGTGAGTGGTTTCCAGAGTGAGGGATGAGCCAGGGTCCAGAGTGAGGGATGAGCCAGGGTCCAGAGTGAGGGATGAGCCAGGGTCCAGAGTGAGGGATGAGCCAGGGTCCAGAGTGAGGGATGAGCCAGGGTCCAGAGTGAGGGATGAGCCAGGGTCCAGAGTGAGGGATGAGCCAGGGTCCAGAGTGAGGGATGAGCCAGGGTCCAGAGTGAGGGATGAGCCAGGGTCCAGAGTGAGGGATGAGCCAGGGTCTTTCTCATTCTGACGTTGTCTTCTTCCTCTCCACTTCTACTAGTTTCCCCTCTCCTCTGCTCCTCCTCTGCTCCTCCTCTGCTCCTCCTCTGCTCCTCCTCTGGTCCTCCTCTGCTCCTCCTCTGCTCCTCCTCTCTTCCCTCCTCTCGTTACGGTAAGCCTCGATTGCCTCAGCCAAAGTTCATAATTGATTTAACTTTTGATAGAAAGTATTTTTTGTCAAGGCACAGTCTAGCAGTTTAATTCAATACATGCTCTGGAGTAACTGTGAATGAGGACCTCTGTCCAAACATAGTTGATATGGGACGTAGTTCATCTGGAAACTTTGCTTGGACACTATGTAATGAATTACTGTAATTAGGGTTGCAAAATACTGGTAACTTTCCCCAAAAACATACTTCCAGCAATCCATGTTGCAGGTCTCCAGATTTCCAGATATTTGTTTTCTTATTCCAGGAATATTCCAACTGGGATTTCTGGGAAACTAAGGAATTTTAAGAAAGTTACCAGAATGTTGCAACCCTAGAAATAATTAAAGTGACAGGCCAACCCCCTGATTTCTAATACCTCTCCACAGTGATGGTTGATATGTGGTGAAGCTATCTGTCACAAATGTCTGCCGTATCATCACCCAGGTCAGGGCTACACATCAAAATGTCTGCCGTATCATCACCCAGGTCAGGGCTACACATCAAAATGTCTGCCGTATCATCACCCAGGTAAGAGCTACACATCAAAATGTCCGCCGTGGCATCACCCAGGTAAGAGCTACACATTAGTGGTGAAGGTGAGTTTCCCTGATACACTGTAAAGGACTTTATACTATTAAAATGATTTGATTATACAATTTTTTAATAATAGTTTCAATGACTGGCTCAGAGTGTACTGTACCATGTAGTTCCTCAGTTCCTGGCTGTAGTCAGTAGTGGTTGTAGTCAGTAGTGGTTGTAGTCAGTAGTGGATGTATTCAGTAGTGGATGTAGTCAGTAGTGGCTGTAGTCAGTAGTGGATGTATTCAGTAGTGGCTGTATTCAGTAGTGGATGTATTCAGTAGTGGTTGTAGTCAGTAGTGGATGTATTCAGTAGTGGATGTAGTCAGTAGTGGCTGTAGTCAGTAGTGGATGTAGTCAGTAGTGGCTGTAGTCAGTAGTGGATGTAGTCAGTAGTGGCTGTAGTCAGTAGTGGTTGTAGTCAGTAGTGTCTGTATTCAGTAGTGGATGTAGTCAGTAGTGTCTGTATTCAGTAGTGGTTGTAGTCAGTAGTGGCTGTAGTCAGTAGTGGATGTAGTCAGTAGTGGTTGTAGGTAGTAGTGGCTGTAGTCAGTAGTGGTTGTAGTCAGTTGTGGCTGTAGTCAGTAGGGCTTGTAGTCAGTAGTGGTTGTAGTCAGTAGTGGTTGTAGTCAGTAGTGTCTGTATTCAGTAGTGGATGTAGTCAGTAGTGTCTGTATTCAGTAGTGGATGTAGTCAGTAGTGGCTGTAGTCAGTAGTGGATGTAGTCAGTAGTGGTTGTAGTCAGTAGTGGTTGTAGTCAGTAGTGGTTGTAGTCAGTTGTGGCTGTAGTCAGTAGGGCTTGTAGTCAGTAGTGGTTGTAGTCAGTAGTGTCTGTATTCAGTAGTGGATGTAGTCAGTAGTGGCTGTAGTCAGTAGTGGATGTAGTCAGTAGTGGTTGTAGGTAGTAGTGGCTGTAGTCAGTAGTGGCTGTAGTCAGTAGTGTCTGTATTCAGTAGTGGATGTAGTCAGTAGTGGCTGTAGTCAGTAGTGGATGTAGTCAGTAGTGGTTGTAGTCAGTAGTGGTTGTAGTCAGTAGTGCTTGTAGTCAGTAGTGGTTGTAGACAGTAGTGTCTGTATTCAGTAGTGGATGTAGTCAGTAGTGGCTGTAGTCAGTAGTGGATGTAGTCAGTAGTGGTTGTAGGTAGTAGTGGCTGTAGTCAGTATTGGTTGTAGTCAGTAGTGGCTGTAGTCAGTAGTGGTTGTAGTCAGTAGTGGCTGTATTCAGTAGTGGTTGTAGTCAGTATTGGCTGTATTCAATAGTGGTTGTAGTCAGTAGTGGTTGTAGTCAGTAGTGGTTGTAGTCAGTAGTGGTTGTAGTCAGTAGTGGTTGTAGTCAGTAGTGGTTGTAGTCAGTAGTGGCTGTATTCAGTAGTGGTTGTAGTCAGTATTGGCTGTATTCAATAGTGGTTGTAGTCAGTAGTGGATGTATTCAGTATTGGTTGTAGTCAGTAGTGGCTGTAGTCAGTATTGTCTGTATTCAGTAGTGGTTGTAGTCAGTAGTGGTTGTAGTCAGTAGTGTGTGTAGTCAGTATTGGTTGTAGTCAGTAGTGGTTGTAGTCAGTAGTGGATGTAGTCAGTAGTGGCTGTAGTCAGTAGTGGCTATAGTAAGTAGTGGTTGTAGTCAGTAGTGGTTGTAGTCAGTAGTGGATGTAGTCAGTAGTGGCTGTAGTCAGTAGTGTGTGTAGTCAGTAGTGGTTGTAGTCAGTAGTGGATGTAGTCAGTAGTGGATGTAGTCAGTAGTGTGTGTTAGGGGGTTAAAATAAGCATTACTTTTAGAGCTGAACTAAATGATACAGTAGAACACTATGCTTTGTTGGATGTCTGTAGGTCTTACTGTTGCTGAGATATTATAATCATTCTTTTACCAATTCCTGGGTCAAAAGGTCACCGGAGATAATGCACAGGTCAATGGCAAAGCCTTTTCCAAAGATGGTACCAGAATGACACAGCTGAACAAACAGGAACTGAAATATCTCAAGACAGTAATGTCCTATCAACATGAGATTGTCAGGGCTATACACAGTACCAGTCAAACGTTTGGTTGACAGCATTGACAGTTAATATGCAAATTAGCTGTTAATGTAGGCACTTATTTCATGTTGTACACAATAAATCATAGACAAATTAGTATTTTTTCAACTAAGTGTTTTTATTTTGACCTACTAATGCTACTTAACAAACTAAAGTTGGATGTAATCATTGCGTGCTTGGAATATGTGACCAAACACTACATGTTGGACTGCTATAATGCACATAGACGTGCATTTCAGTTAGAGTCTGCTCAGAGGAGGAAGGGGAGGACCGTCCTCCTCAGTGAATTTCAGTTAGAGTCTGCTCAGAGGAGGAAGTGGAGGACCGTCCTCCTCAGTGAATTTCAGTAGAGGCTTCTCAGAGGAGGAAGGGGAAGGCCGTCCTCCTCAGTGAATTTCAGTAGAGGCTGCTCAGAGGAGGAAGGGGAGGACCATCCTCCTCAGTGAATTTCAGTTAGAGTCTGCTCAGAGGAGGAAGGGGAGGACTGTCCTCCTCAGTGAATTTCAGTTAGAGTCTGCTCAGAGGAGGAAGGAGAGGACCGTCCTCCTCAGTGAATTTCAGTTAGAGTCTGCTCAGAGGAGGAAGGGGAGGACCGTCCTCCTCAGTGAATTTCAGTTAGAGTCTGCTCAGAGGAGGAAGGGGAGGACCGTCCTCCTCAGTGAATTTCAGTAGAGGCTTCTCAGAGGAGGAAGGGGAGGACCATCCTCCTCAGTGAATTTCATATAGATAAAAATAGTGAAACATTAAAAAAGTTATTATTTCTAGATAAAAATATACTAAATATAATCACGTGACCCAATAATTGATTAAAACACACTGATTTACAATGAAGGTCTACAGTAGCCTCAACAGCACTCTGTAGAGTAGCACCATGGTGTAGCCGGAGGACAGCTAGTTTCCGTCCTCCTCTGGGTACATTGACTTCAAAACAAAACCTAAGAAGCTCATGGTTCTGACCCCCTTCCTTAGACTTACATAGTAATTATGACAACTTCCAGAGGACGTCCTCCAACCTCTTGCAGCATGAACTGACATGTTGTCCACCCAATCAAAGGATCAGAGAATGAATCTAGTACTGGAAGCATAATCTACAGCTAGCTAGCAGTGCAGTGCATAACATGTTGTGAGCAGTTGACTCAAAGAGAGAGAAAGACAATAGTTGAACAGTTCTCAACAAATTAATATATTCCAAAATGAAGGAGAGAGTGCGAGAGAGAGTACATCTGTGCTTGTGTCAGTAAATCCATGTGTGTTTCTCAGGTCCTGTCTGTAGCTGGTTGTGTCAGTAAATCCATGTGTGTTCCTCAGGTCCTGTCTGTAGCTGGTTGTGTCAGTAAATCCATGTGTGTTCATCAGGTCCTGTCTGTAGCTGGTTGTGTCAGTAGATCCATGTGTGTTCCTCAGGTCCTGTCTGTAGCTGGTTGTGTCAGTAAATCCATGTGTGTTCCTCAGGTCCTGTCTGTAGCTGGTTGTGTCAGTAAATCCATGTGTGTTCCTCAGGTCCTGTCTGTAGCTGGTTGTGTCAGTAAATCCATGTGTGTTCCTCAGGTCCTGTCTGTAGCTGGTTGTGTCAGTAAATCCATGTGTGTTCCTCAGGTCCTGTCTGTAGCTGGTTGTGTCAGTAGATCCATGTGTGTTCCTCAGGTCCTGTCTGTAGCTGGTTGTGTCAGTAAATCCATGTGTGTTCCTCAGGTCCTGTCTGTAGCTGCTTGTGTCAGTAAATCCATGTGTGTTCCTCAGGTCCTGTCTGTAGCTGCTTGTGCTAAATGGTCTCTCCCTCTAGATGTTACACCTGCATTAGTCAGCCTGGTAATTGTGATTAATTACTCTTCAACACATGGCCTCAACCCTTCAAGCACACACACACACACACACACACACACACACACACACACACACACACACACACACACACACACACACGCGGAACACACACACACGGAACACACACACACACACACACACACACACACGGAACACACACACACACACACACACGGAACACACACACACACACACACGGAACACACACACACACACACACACACACACGGAACACACACACACACACACACACACACACACACACACACACACACACACACACGGAACACACACACACACACTCACACACACACACACACACACACACACACACACACACACACACACACACACACACACACACACGGAACACACACACACACACACACACACACACGGAACACACACACAAGTCTAACAGCTGTGGTTCTGTGATTAAGTACATCACTACTCGGTTATAAAGTGGCACACCGCCTCAGCAGACTAGGGACTGAATGTTTTTCTCCTATGAAAATAGTTAAGAGTAGCTTACATATAGGGGCAGATACTCTGCCTTTATAAATGATTCACACACCTTGACTTTTTCCTCATTTTGTTGTGTTACAGCCTGCATTTCATATGGTTTAATGGAGATGTTGTGTCACTGGCCTACACACAATATCCCCATATTGTCAAAGTGGAATAAAAATGTTTATAAATTCATTGAAAATGAAAAGCTTTAATGTATTGCGTCAAGTATTCAACCCCTTTGTTATGGAAAGCTTAAATCATTTCAGGAGAAAAAATGTGTTTAACAAGTCACATAATAAGTTGCATGGATTTATTAAACCCTTTTATTGCACTTTCAACAGTATTATCCAATGATCTGTAAGATCCCTCAGTCGAGCAGTGAATTTCAAACATGGATTCAACCACAAAGACCAGCAAGTTTTTCCAATGCCTCGCAAATAAGGGCACCTATTGGTAGATGGGTATAAAATAAAAAGCAGACATTAAATATATTGTTCCTTTGAGCATGGTGAAGTTATTAATTACCATTTGGATGGTGTATCAATACACCCAGTCACTACAAAGATACTGGCGTCTTTCCTAACTCAGTTGCCGGAGAGGAAGGAAATCGCTCAGGGGTTTCTCCCTGAAGCCAATGGTCACTTTAAAACAGTTACAGAGTTTAATAGTTATAGCAGAAAAGGGAGGATACTCCCCAATACTAACCTAAATGACAGAGTGAAAAGAAGCAAGCCTGCACAGAATAACAAATATTCTAAAACATGCATCCTGTTTAAAAAAAAAGGCATTGAAGTTAAACTGCAAAAAAATGTGCCAAAGAAACGGACTTTATGTCCTGAATACAAAGTGTTATGTTTGGGGCAAATCCAACACAACATAACTGACTACCACTATTAAAGCATGGTGGTGGTTGCATCATGTTATGGGTATGCTTGTCATTGGCAAGGACTAGGTCGTTTTAAGGATGAAAATAAATAGAATAGAGCTAAGAGATAGATTAAACTGGTGAGGAGCTGGTCCAACTCAAGGTGTCATAAAAACAAAACACACCCCCGCCCCTCCCCAAAGTAAAAAATATTTTCACGGGTCTCCGGGTGGTGCAGCAGTCTAAGGCACTGCAGTACTTCAGGTGTCACTACAGATCCAGGTTCGGATCCCGGGCTGTGACACAGCCGGCCATGACCGGGAGACCCATGAGGTGATGCACACTTGGCCCAGCATCGTCCGGTTAGGGGAGGGTTTGGTCGGCTGGGATGTCCTTGTTCCATAGCTCTCTAGCGACTCCTGTAGCGGGCCGGGCACATGGAAGCTGACACGGTTGGTAGCTGTACAGTGTTTCTTCAGACACATTGGTGCAGCTGGCTTCCGGGTTTATCGAGCAACATGTCAAAAATCAGTGCAACTTGGCAGGGTCATGTTTTGGAGGACGCTTGGCTTTCGAGCTTTGCCTCACCCGAGTCCGTATGGGAGTTGCAGCGATGGGACAAGACTGTAACTACCAATTGGCTACCATGAAATTTGGAAGAAAAAGGGGTAAAAAATATTATTAAAACATTATCATAATCATAATAATTTCAAATGACTCTCCCCTTGTACTATCAAATCAATTGAACACCCTCCCCTTCATAGAATGAACTAAAACAAATGTTTAACTGTATCGACCCTGTGTTGATAAAGGTGGATATCAACTTTACCACTTCAGCATGCTTTTGTGGCACAGTCGATGCCACGCAGGGCTAAGACCAGACGGTTGGTGGTACACTGACCACAACAAGCTCACTCACCCTGCCTGTTTCATTACACTATGATCAAAGCCGGCTGCAGACATTGATCAGCTACAGGGAAATCAGATTTTCAGCATTTTGAAGCCATATTTATAATTACATAAAATATCTGCAACACATATAGGATAAACAACAATAGGTCATATCATTTACTCTGGGCTGGCAGATACATGTAGGATAAATAACAACAGGTCATATCATTTACTCTGGGCTGGCAGATACATGTAGGATAAATAACAACAGGTCATATAATTTATTCCGGGTGGCAGATACATGTAGGATAAATAACAACAGGTCATATCATTTACTCTGGGCTGGCAGATACATGTAGGATAAATAACAACAGGTCATATCATTTACTCTGGGCTGGCAGATACATGTAGGATAAATAACAACAGGTCATATCGTTTACTCTGGGCTGGCAGATACATGTAGGATAAATAACAACAGGTCATATCATTTACTTTGGGCTGGCAGATACATGTAGGATAAACAACAACAGGTCATATCATTTACTCTAGGCTGGCAGATACATGTAGGATAAATAACAACAGGTCATATAATTTACTCTGGGCTGGCAGATACATGTAGGATAAATAACAACAGGTCATATCATTTACTCTGGACTGGCAGATACATGTAGGATAAATAACAACAGGTCATATCGTTTACTCTGGGATGGCAGATACATGTAGGATAAACAACAATAGGTCATATAATTTACTCTGGGCTGGCAGATACATGTAGGATAAATAACAACAGGTCATATCATTTACTCTGGGCTGGCTGGTGTAATAGCTAAAGGCATATTAACTCTCACACACTCATGTACACATGGACACCAACGCACATACACATATGGACGTACACACACACACACAGACGGTGTGGATTTCAGTTATTAACTGATGAAATGAGTGGGGCAAGGCAGTGTGGGAGAGCTGGTATTGGCAGTCTTCCAAAAACAGAGAGAGACAAAGGGAGAGAGGTTCATCCCACACCCGTCATTTTGCAGTCTAAGTCCATGCATGTACGTGTGTATGTGTATGTTTGTGTGTGTGTGTATGTTTGTGTGTGTGTGTGTGTGTGCGTGTACGTGTGTGTATATGTGTGTGTGACAGCTCCTCTATGGTTCCCAGGTCTGGGCAGTGGTCCAGAAGAGTGGGTAGCATCTCTCTCTCTCCACAGTGTTAACTTCTGCCTTGCAGCCAAGCCCTGGCAGAGGGACAGAATGTTGTTCGTGTGTGTTCACTTGATTGATCCCCACACTCCACCGTAGTACGGGCATCTGTAGCCGGGGGACCACCTGTATGTGTGTGTTCTTCAGGCTAGCAGACTTCATAGATACTATGTCCAGTGTGTCAGAGGTGATCAATCCCAGTAGAAATAACAAGCCCCCTGCAGAATACTCCTTCTCTCTACTTTTCTCCTCCCTTCATCCCACTGTCCTTTTGGGACTCTTCTTCCATCCAGCTCTCTCCCTTTTTCCTCCCTTCCATCTCTCCTTCCTTCGCCCCTGCCTTCACCTCTTCCTTCTCTCCTTCTCTCCTTACTTCCCCTTGCTTCTCTCCTTCCCTTCCTCCTCCCTTCCTCCCTTCCTTATCTCCTTGCCTCCCTCCCTCCCTTATCTCCTTCCCTCACCCCTCCCTCCCTCCCTTCCTTATCTCCTTCCCTCACCCCTCCCTTCCTCCATTCCTTCTCTCCTTCCCTCACCACTCCCTTCTTCTCTTCCTCTTCCAAATCTATCTTTTTGTTTTCCTCTCATCCCTCCCGCTTCCTTCTTCATCACTCATTTTACTCCTCTCTCTAGTCTTTCTGTACCGTTATAGACTCCTTCACCCCTCCCGCTTTCCCTCCTCCCCCTCGTCCCCCCGTCCCAAAAGTCATCAGTGCAACCCTAAACTTCACTACTGTGCCCATCCATCTTCGTGTCTGTGTGTGTGTGTGTGCCTGCTTCTGTTGTGCTTGTGTGTGTGCGTAAGGGTAAGTGGTATTGACTGAGTCTATATGAAAGGCCAGAGTTAATCCATGTTTGGACAAGCCAGCCCATACATCTCCTCTCTGTCACTAGCTATCATAGCTGGGTTGAATCAGGGTCGCACCGAGGATCAACCCAATAAACCAGGACACAAATCACACACTGATGTCTACATACACACACACACACACACACACACACACACACACACACACACACACACACACACACACACACACACACACACACACACACACACACAACAAACCTGCATGCTCTCTCTCTCTCTCCATCTCTATCTCTTTCTTTTTTCCTCCCTCTCTCTCTTTCTCTCTGTGTTTTTGGTGAAACCCAAACTGTCTTTATTTTGGATGACTTTCAAAGAGAGTGCCTGTCAATAAGATCCTGGTACTGTGTGTGTGTGTGTGTGTGTGTGTGTGTGTGTGTGTGTGTGTGTGTGTGTGTGTGTGTGTGTGTGTGTGTGTGTGTGTGTGTGTGCGTGTGTGCGTGCGTGCGTGCGTGCGTGCGTGTGTGAGGGAGAGAGAGAGAGTCCATGACCATACGAGGGGCGCTGGCTAACTGAATCACCACAATAGGGGGAATGTGTATAGCAGTGAGGAGGTTAGCTGATTTAAAGTGCAGATGTTATCATTCCTGTCATACCATAACTACACCACAGCCAGCTCTTTATGTTGGATAAAGGTACCAGAGACCAACTCCATCCATACTACAAAGAAACGTTGGTAAAAAGACATTAGCATAAATTAATCAGACATTTGTTGTATAAAGGCATGGTGAAAATACATTCAAAATATGATGAATCTTTGTGGAAATACAAGCAGGCAATATCCTTCCATCGAATGAATGATTCATAAAGAATGTAAGTGAAAACATAAAACAATATGTATACGTACAATTTTTAAAAGAAATAATATTATTTAGTAAAATAACACCTAATTGCTAGTTCTGGACCCTGTGCTCAGAGAAACCCAAGCTGCATGTCTGTCGCATAATGATGATGTCAGAGGTGACGGCCTGGCCAATGGCTCTATCGACCAGGTCGCCGAGGGATACGGAGAGACGATGAGAGACATACAAAACACCCTGAACTCTCCTTGACTCTTTTCACACACACACACACACACACACACACACACACACACACACACACACACACACACACACACACACACACACACACACACACACACACACACACTCCGCTGCCAACAAGAAAGGAAGGCAACGATTGATATTTATCTTCAGCCAATCAATGAAGAAACGCAGCAGCCTCAGAATATCACAGAGTCGTTTAGAATGCAGAGAAGAAGAAGATTCTGGAATGTGTCCAGCTGTGTGTGTGTGTGTGTGTGTGTGTGTGTGTGTGTGTGTGTGTGTGTGTGTGTCAAGCCGTGTAGGCAGAGATTTATTCAGAGCATTGTGATTCCAGGGTTTCTATGTGGCTGGGCTGTATCATTAGTGAAGGATGCAATGATGGAAACCCTGTAATGTTCTCTTCTATGGTCTTCAGTGGATGAGAGGGGAGAGTGTTCATAATGTTCTAGAGTCTTCAGTAGATGAGAGTGTTCATAATGTTCTAGAATCTTCAGTAGATGAGAGGGGAGAGTGTTCATAATGTTCTAGAGTCTTCAGTAGATGACAGTGTTCATAATGTTCTAGAATCTTCAGTAGATGAGAGGGGAGAGTGTTCATAATGTTCTAGAGTCTTCAGTAGATGAGTGTTCATAATGTTCTAGAGTCTTCAGTAGATGAGTGTTCATAATGTTCTAGAGTCTTCAGTAGATGAGAGTGTTCATAATGTTCTAGAGTCTTCAGTAGATGAGAGTGTTCATAATGTTCTAGAGTCTTCAGTAGATGAGAGTGTTCATAATGTTCTAGAGTCTTCAGTAGATGAGAGTGTTCATAATGTTCTAGAATCTTCAGTAGATGAGAACGTTCTAGAGTCTTCAGTGGATGAGAGGGGTGTGTTGATAATGTTCTAGAGTCTTCAGTAGATGAGAGGGGAGAGTGTTCATAATGTTCTAGAGTCTTCAGTAGATGACAGTGTTCATAATGTTCTAGAATCTTCAGTAGATGAGAGGGGAGAGTGTTCATAATGTTCTAGAGTCTTCAGTAGATGAGTGTTCATAATGTTCTAGAGTCTTCAGTAGATGAGAGTGTTCATAATGTTATAGAGTCTTCAGTAGATGACAGTGTTCATAATTTTCTAGAATCTTCAGTAGATGAGAGGGGAGAGTGTTCATAATGTTCTAGAGTCTTCAGTAGATGAGAGGGGAGAGTGTTCATAATGTTATAGAGTCTTCAGTAGATGAGAGTGTTCATAATGTTATAGAGTCTTCAGTAGATGAGAGTGTTCATAATGTTCTAGAGTCTTCAGTAGATGACAGTGTTGAAAATGTTCTAGAGTCTTCAGTAGATGAGAGTGTTCATTATCTTCTAGAGTCTTCAGTAGATGAGAGTGTTTATAATGTTCTAGAGTCTTCAGTAGATGAGAGGGGAGAGTGTTCACAATGTTCTAGAGTCTTCAGTAGATGAAAAGGGAAAGTGTTCATAATGTTCTAGAGTCTTCAGTTGATGAGAGGGGAGAGTGTTCATAATGTTCTAGAGTCTTCAGTAGATGAGAGTGTTCATAATGTTCTAGAGTCTTCAGTAGATGAGAGTGTTTATAATGTTATCGAGTCTTCAGTAGATGAGATGTTCATTATGTTCTAGAGTCTTCAGAAGATGAGAGTGTCCATAATGTTCTAGAGTCTTCAGTAGATGAGAGTGTTCATAATGTTCTAGAGTCTTCAGTAGATGAGAACGTTCTAGAGTCTTCAGTAGATTAGAGGGGAGAATGTTCATAATGTTCTAGAGTCTTCAGTAGATGAGAGGGGAGAGCGTTGATGACTGACGGCTAATTACACCAAAGAAAGAAGACAACAAGCCTTTATCTGGGTTGCAAATGGCTGCCTATTCCCTTCATTGTGCATTACTTTTGACCAGGGGCAGCCCTAGTGTATCCCATAGGGTTCTGGTCAAAGTAGTGCACTACTATTATGTATTGAATAGGGTGCCATTTTGGATGGACACATTCTAGTTAATGATATTTCCTCGTGAACTCTGTTTGACATCAGAGGGAAGATTGATGATGTGAGAAGGAGGGAAGAAAACAAGCGTGTGAGAGCTTAAAGCCTTGCTTGAAGAGACTGAGAAGAAGTCAATACCAATACCACATCCAATTGATGTTGATAGGCTACCCACTCCACTCCAAACACCATTGATGTCTGGAGATTTTCTCATCATCAAAACACTACACAAATCTCCTGGTAAAGGACATGGGGTAAAGTCTCAAATGCACCCTATTCCCTATATAGTGCACTAATCCCCTATGGGCCATGGTCAAAATAAGTGCACTAGGGAACAGGGTGGCATTTGAGATGTAGCCTGGATAGATCTGCAACAGGATTGACTTTAATGTTTTCAAGTTGACCCCTCACACACACACACGCGCACACACACACACACACACACACACACACACACACACACACACACACACACACACACACACACACACACACACATTAAAGAGATGTGGCCTTTGGTTAACCACCCTTACAACACACAATAGGCCTGAGGACAGATGAAAAACGAAGTATTGATTTTAGAGATGAGGGGATCTTTTCAACACGACCAAAACAGTGTCAGGAGCAATAGGATGTTTTGGAGTTCCACTTCAACTGAATACCTCGGAGGAGATGTTTTCTCTTTATTTCTGAGTGAATCCCAACATGGCACCCTATTCCCTATATAGTGCACTACTTTTGACCAGATCGCTATGGGCCCTGGTCAGAAGTAGTGTACTATATAGTGAATAGTATGGCATTGACGACTAGCCCTGCGTGTTGTTTTATTTCTGTTCTTGCTGAGTTGTCGGTGGTGCCTGGAGGGAAACTGGAAAACGTATCAGTTGGACCAACTGCATACAAGTGTTGAGCAATGACAGAGAGACGTACAAAACACAGGCTATATGTTAGGACAGGGATTCATCACAGAGGGATTCATCACAGAGGGATTCATCACAGAGGGATCCATCACAGAGGGATTCCACAGAGGGATTCATCACAGAGGGATTCATCACAGAGGGATTCATCACAGAGGGATTCATCACAGGGGGATTCATCACAGAGGGATTCATCACAGAGGGATTCATCACAGGGGGATTCATCACAGAGGGATTCATCACAGAGGGATTCATCACAGAGGGATTCATCACAAAGGGATTCATCACAGAGGGATTCATCACAGGCCTTAACAGAGAAGAGAACACAATTACACCAGGAACATTGTAGGTATGTGTGTTTACAAAACCAGGGAATGGACAAAGGATATCTTGTAGGCTTGTCCACGAAATGGGACATACGTGTGTTTCTTGTCAGCTGACACAACGAAGTGGGACATCTGTGTGTTTCCTGTCAGCTGACACAACGAAGTGGGACATCTGTGTGTTTCCTGTCAGCTGACACAACGAAGTGGGACATCTGTGTGTTTCCTGTCAGCTGACACAACGAACCTGTTCTTCTTTGCCCCATCTACAACTACTGCTATATGAGGTAAACACATCCCCTGTCATTATGCTGAAGTCAATCAGGGAGTGCTGTTGATGCTTGCTTCCTCTGGAATGGGGGGGTCATGGGGTATGAAGTGATTATTCAGACGAGGGAAGGAGGAGAGGAAGGAGGAAAGGAGGAAGTGAAGTAGGGGGAAATAAGGGAATGAGATTAAAAGCTGTCCTGTAGAACCTCTAAGTTGCTTACTGTGCCCAGAGTCACATCTTCCTGTTGGCGTTAACCTGTGGATGACCCTAACGATCTACACACACACACACACACACACACACACACACACACACACACACACACACACACACACACACACACACACACACACACACACACACACACACACACACACACACACACGCACACACACACACGCACGCGCATGTGCACGCGCACGCACACGCACACACACACACACACATGCTCGTCCCTCCCCACATCAGCTACAAACACACCAACAGGTACATATCCTAGGCATTAAGGAGACACCAACAGGTACATATCCTAGGCATTAAGGAGACACCAACAGGTACATATCCTAGGCATTAAGGAGACACCAACAGGTACATATCCTAGGCATTAAGGAGACACCAACAGGTACATATCCTAGGCATTAAGGAGACACCAACAGGTACATATCCTAGGCATTAAGGAGACACCAACAGGTACATATCCTAGGCATTAAGGAGACGTGTACAATGAGACCTCAGAGATTGCCCTTCGTACTAGGCATTAGGGAGGAGTAAATCTACCCCTAAGCTTTCACCATGGCACAGACACACCAAACCCCAAAACACCATGGCTGTGTTTACACAGGCAGACCCATTCTGATCATTTCATTTTCTTCAATTATTGGTCTTTTGTCTAATCAGATCTGAAAAGATCTGATGCGATTGGTCAAAAGAACAATTATTGGAAAATATATCAGAATAGGGATGCCTGTGTAAACGCAGCCATAGTGTTTTGGGGTTTGGTGTGTTACGGGAGAATACATGCATTTTTCAGAAGGGTTTCATCTTGCCTTCCTTCCCCATATATCAGAATGATCAGTAAATGTCACATTATGTTTCAGCAAGTCTCTGATTTACAGCAATCACGACAGGCAATCACGTCTCTAGTTCATTTTGTGTCTGCTTGCATATCAATTTGAATACGAAGATGTACATTTGAGATATAAATGTGATCTCTCAAAATGTAAATGTGATCAGAAAATGTAAATGTGATCAGAAAATGTAAATGTGATCAGAAAATGTAAAATGCCCTTATCGTATTCTAGCATTGTTTCAGCAGCAAAACTCATAAGTTGAGATAAGATTACATACAGTATGTTACTACACCCCAAGACAAACTACAATCACACTAACATGAAGGTCTGTGTGATATACAAGGCTTATAAGAGCGTAGTGAGAGAAAAACACTGAAAATGACTCATGAATAATCAAGCAATCACTCTGAAATCCACTTAACTTTCTTTCTGTCAACCCCAACCTGTTCTCTCTCTCTCTCTCTCTCTCTCTCTCTCTCTCTCTCTCTCTCTCTCTCTCTCTCTCTCTCTCTCTCTCTCTCTCTCTGTCTCTGTCTCTGTCTCTGTCTCTGTCTCTCTCTCTCTCTCTCTCTCTCTCTCTCCCTCGCTTCCCTCTCTTCTCCCCTTAATTAACATTATCAAATAATGAGGGATGGGAGGAAAGAGAGAGGAGGAGAGAAAGGCCTCGACCCGTGAACGACGTTCAAAATCACATCTCGCCCCAAAGCTCATCACCAAATTTCCCAACGGGGGACTTTTTTAGAAAATTCAGAGCTTTTTTCTTTGCGAGTTCTTTACCTTCTCCGTTGTTTACCGAATCAGGAGCATAGAGACGTCTAGACTGATGTGTTTATTCACTCACAATGATTTCCCTCGACACACACACACACACACACACTCCCTAGGCACTCCAGACGCTCTGGCTTTAAGTTAATTGAATCTCGGCTTAATCCAAAGCTTTTTCCTCGGGACTCCGCCCGACGTTCCCCTTCTGTTCCACCCCTCCCTTCTCTCCTCCTTCCACCAGTCTCCAGACACTTTTGTTCCACCAGTACATTCTCTCCTCTTCCACCAGTCTCCAGACACTTTTGTTCCACCCCTACATTCTCTCCTCTTCCACCAGTCTCCAGACACTTTTGTTCCACCACTCCCTTCTCTCCTCCTTCCACCAGTCTCCAGACACTTTTGTTCCACCCCTACATTCTCTCCTCTTCCACCAGTCTCCAGACACTTTTGTTCCGCCAATCCATTCTCTCCTCTTCCACCAGTCTCCAGACACTTTTGTTCCACCCCTCCCTTCTCTCCTCCTTCCACCAGTCTCCAGACACTTTTGTTCCACCCCTCCATTCTCTCCTCCTTCCACCAGTCTCCAGACACTTTTGTTCCACCCCTCCCTTCTCTCCTCCTTCCACCAGTCTCCTGGGAGTTTAAGTGATGTTAAATATTTACAGAAGAACATATTATTCATATTTACAGAGGACTCACTTATGTCCATGCTCAAATCACAGCTTTTATAGTGGAGTAGGGTGGTGTGTGGATGGGGGAGTAGCAGGATGGTGTGTGGATTGGCTGTAGGGAGTAGGGTGGTGTGGGGAGGGGCAGTAGTGTGGTGTGGGGAGGGGGCAGTAGGGTGGTGTGGTGAGGGGAGGGGCAGTAGGGTGGTGTGGGGAGAGGCAGTAGTGTGGTGTGGGGAGGGGCAGTAGAGTGGTGTGGGGAGGGCAGTAGAGTGGTGTGGGGAGGGGCAGTAGGATGGTGTGGGGTGGGGCAGTAGGGTGGTGTGGGGAGGGGAGGGGCAGTAGGGTGGTGTGGGGAGAGGGGTGGGGCAGTAGGGTGGTGTGGGGAGAGGGTAGCAGGGTGGTGTGGGGAGGGGCAGTAGGGTGGTGTGGGGTGGGGCAGTAGGGTGGTGTGGGGAGGAGCAGTAGGTTGGTGTGGGGTGGGGCAGTAGAGTGGTGTGGGAGGGGCAGTAGGGTGGTGTGGGGAAGGGCAGTAGGGTGGTGTGGGGAGGGGCAGTAGGGTGGTGTGGGGTGGGGCAGTAGGGTGGGGCAGTAGGGTGGTGTGGGGAGGGGCAGTAGGTTGGTGTGGGGAGGGGCAGTAGGGTGGTGTGGGGAGGGGCAGTAGGGTGGTGTGGGGTGGGGCAGTAGGGTGGTGTGGAGAGGGGCAGTAGGGTGGTGTGGGGAGGGGGCAGTAGGGTGGGGCAGTAGGGTGGTGTGGGGAGGGGGCAGTAGGGTGGTGTGGGGAGGGGAGGGGCAGTAGGGTGGTGTGGGAAGAGGCAGTAGAGTGGTGTGGGGTGGGGCAGTAGGTTGGTGTGGGGAGGGGCAGTAAGGTGGTGTGGGGAGGGGCAGTACGGTGGTGTGGGGTGGGGAAGTAGAGTGGTGTGGGGAGGGGCAGTAGGGTGGTGTGGGGAGGGGCAGTAGGGTGGTGTGGGGAGGGGCAGTAGAGTGGTGTGGGGAGGGGCAGTAGAGTGGTGTGGGGAGGGGCAGTAGGGTGGTGTGGGGAGGGGCGGTAAGGTGGTGTGGGGAGGGGCAGTAGGGTGGTGTGGGGAGGGGTCAGTAGGGTGGGGCAGTAGGGTGGTGTGGGGAGGGGCAGTAGTGTGGTGTGGGGAGGGGCAGTAGGGTGGTGTGTGTAGGGGCAGTAGGGAGGGGCAGTAGGGTGGTGTGGGGAGGGGCAGAGGGTGGTGTGGGGAGGGGCAGTAAGGTGGGGCAGTTGGGTGGTGTGGGGAGGGGCAGTAGGGTGGTGTGGGGAGGGGGCAGTAGGGTGGGGAAGTAGGGTGGTGTGGGGAGGGGCAGTAGGGTGGTGTGGGGAGGGGCAGTAGGTTGGTGTGGGGAGGGGCAGTAGGGTGGTGTGGGGAGGGGCAGTAGGGTGGTGTGGGGTGGGGAAGTAGGGTGGTGTGGGGAGGGGCAGTAGGTTTGGCAGTAGGGTGGTGTTGGGAGGGGCAGTAGGGTGGTGTGGGGAGGGGCAGTAGAGTGGTGTGGGGAGGGGCAGTAGGGTGGTGTGGGGAGGGGCAGTAGGGTGGTGTGGGGAGGGGCAGTAGGGTGGTGTGGGGAGGGGCAGTAGAGTGGTGTGGGGAGGGGCAGTAGGGTGGTGTGGGGAGGGGCAGTAGGGTGGTGTGGGGAGGGGCAGTAGGGTGGTGTGGGGAGGGGTCAGTAGGGTGGGGCAGTAGGGTGGTGTGGGGAGGGGCAGTAGTGTGGTGTGGGGAGGGGCAGTAGGGTGGTGTGTGTAGGGGCAGTAGGGAGGGGCAGTAGGGTGGTGTGGGGAGGGGCAGAGGGTGGTGTGGGGAGGGGCAGTAAGGTGGGGCAGTTGGGTGGTGTGGGGAGGGGCAGTAGGGTGGTGTGGGGAGGGGGCAGTAGGGTGGGGAAGTAGGGTGGTGTGGGGAGGGGCAGTAGGGTGGTGGTGTGGGGAGGGGGCAGTAGGGTGGGGAAGTAGGGTGGTGTGGGGAGGGGCAGTAGGGTGGTGTGGGGAGTGGCAGTAGGTTGGTGTGGGGAGGGGCAGTAGGGTGGTGTGGGGAGGGGCAGTAGGGTGGTGTGGGGTGGGGAAGTAGGGTGGTGTGGGGAGGGGCAGTAGGGTGGTGTGGTGAGGGGGCAGTAGGGTGGGGAAGTAGGGTGGTGTGGGGAGGGGCAGTAGGGTGGTGTGGGGAGGGGCAGTAGGGTGGTGTGGGGAGGGGGCAGTAGGGTAGGGAAGTAGGGTGGTGTGGGGAGGGGCAGTAGGGTGGTGTGGGGAGGGGCAGTAGGGTGGGGCAGTAGGGTGGTGTGGGTTGGGGCAGTAGGGTGGTGTGGGGAGGGGCAGTAGGGTGGGGCAGTAGGGTGGTGTGGGTTGGGGCAGTAGGGTGGTGTGGGGAGGGGCAGTAGGGTGGTGTGGAGAGGGGCAGTAGGCTGGTGTGGGGAGGGGCAGTAGGGGTGGTGTGGGGAGGGGCAGTAGGGAGGGGCAGTAGGGTGGTGTGGGGTGGGGCAGTAGGGTGGGGCAGTAGGGTGGTGTGGGGAGGGGCAGTAGGGTGGGGCAGTAGGGGGGTGTAGGGAGGGCAGTAGGGTGGTGTGGGGAGGGGGCAGTAGGGTGGTGTAGGGAGGGGGCAGTAGGGTGGTGTAGGGAGGGCAGTAGGGTGGTGTGGGGAGGGGGCAGTAGAGTGGTGTGGGGAGGGGCAGTAGGGTGAGGCAGTAGGGTGGTGTAGGGAGGGGCAGTAGGGTGGTGTAGGGAGGGCAGTAGGGTGGTGTAGGGAGGGGCAGTAGGGTGGTGTGGGGAGGGGCAGTAGGGTGGTGTAGGGAGGGCAGTAGGGTGGTGTAGGGAGGGGCAGTAGGCTGGTGTAGGGAGGGCAGTAGGGTGGTGTGGGGAGGGGCAGTAGGGTGGTGTGGGGTGGGGCAGTAGGGTGGTGTAGGGAGGGCAGTAGGCTGGTGTGGGGAGGGGCAGTAGGGTGGTGTGGGGAGGGGCAGTAGGCTGGTGTAGGGAGGGCAGTAGGGTGGTGTGGGGAGGGGCAGTAGGGTGGTGTGGGGAGGGGCAGTAGGGTGGTGTAGGGAGGGGCAGTAGGGTTGTGTGGGGAGGGCAGTATGGTGGTGTAGGGAGGGGGCAGTAGGCTGGTGTAGGGAGGTCAGTAGGGTGGTGTGGGGAGGGGCAGTAGGGTGGTGTGGGGAGGGGCAGTAGGGTGGTGTAGGGAGGGGCAGTAGGGTGGTGTAGGGAGGGGCAGTAGGGTGGTGTGGGGAGGGGCAGTAGGGTGGTGTAGGGAGGGCAGTAGGGTGGTGTGGGGAGGGGCAGTAGGGTGGTGTGGAGAGGGGCAGTAGGGTGGTGTGGGGAGGGGCAGTAGGGTGGTGTAGGGAGGGCAGTAGGGTGGTGTAGGGAGGGGGCAGTAGTGTGGTGTAGGGAGGGGCAGTAGGGTGGTGTAGGGAGGGGCAGTAGGGTGGTGTAGGGAGGGGCAGTAGTTGTCTTGCGTTTTGAGAGGTTCTTAATTACCTCTCAGTGTTTTTCCGTGTCAGAACTGTTAGGTAGACGTCCCAGTTATGAGTGAAGACAAGCGGAGTAACTAAACTCTACTTCAGATGGTGAAATATTCATGTGTCTTTGACCACTGCACAACAGTGATGCAAATCCCTTCTGAGCCCCTTGCAATGATTCATCTGTACAACCAATCAACAGTTACAGAGTCGTTCAAAGTCAACCATGCAGTCTAATGGTGTGTGTGCTTGACTGTGTATGTGTGTATGTGTGTACTTGTGTGTGTGTGTTACATCTTGTCCTCTCTCTACACTATCTGTTTTAGATCTGTGTCCTACATGTCAAGTCTGTGCCAGCTGGAATGTCCCTGCCAACGATAATGTGTTCATGCCAACGCATACAGTCACTGTCAAAACATGTGCCAGTGACAGATGTCATCCTGGGCAGTAGACTGTATGATTGAATGTGAATGATTCAATGAAGGGTATACACACACACACACACACACACACACACACACACACACACACACACACACACACACACACACACACACACACACACACACACACACACACAGAGGACACTCAGAGGATGAGATGTAACACACACACAGACAAACACACTCAGAGGACGAGATGTTGGCAAGATGCTCAGAATGACATGGACACCTAGCATGTGTTACCAGTAAGGCTAACAGACTCAACGCTGACGCTGAAAGGAAAGGAGAGCAGTCAGGCTAACAGACTAAATGCAATTGTAAATGAGAACTTGTTCTCAACTTGCCATAGATATCTTGTCAAAAGTAGGGCACTAGGGCCACAGGGCTCTAGTCAAAAGTAGGGCACTATGCAAGGAATAGGGAGCAATTTGTGACATAACCACCTTAATTACTGCTCTCATTGAATCCATTATTGAACAACTGGTAGGAATAACGGATGAAAAGGGGTGGAGGGGTGGAGGGGTGGAGTGGTGGAGGGGTGGAGGGGTGGAGGGATGGAGGGATGGAGGGATGGAGGGGTGGAGAGGTGGAGGGGTGGAGGGGTGGAGAGGTGGAGAGGTGGAGGGGTGGAGGGATGGAGAGGTGGAGGGATGGAGGGATGGAGGGATGGAGGGGAGGAGAGGTGGAGGGGTGGAGGGGTGGAGGGATGGAGGGGTGGAGAGGTGGAGGGATGGAGGGATGGAGGGATGGAGGGGAGGAGAGGTGGAGGGGTGGAGGGGGTGGAGGGATGGAGGGGTGGAGGGATGGAGGGATGGAGAGGTGGAAGGATGGAGGGGTGGAGAGGTGGAGGGGAGGAGGGGTGGAGTGGAGGAGGGGTGGAGGGGTGGAGAGGTGGAGGGGTGGAGAGGTAGATGGGTGGAGGGGGGAGGGATGGAGGGATGGAAGGATGGATGGATGGAGGGGTGGAGGTATAGAGGGATGGAGGGATGGAGGGATGGAGGGGTGGAGGTATAGAGGGATGGAGGGATGGAGGGATGGAGGGAAAGAGGGATGGAGGGATGGAGGGATGAGGTATAGAGGGATGGAGGGATGGAGGGATGGAGGGGTGGAGGGATGGAGGGGTGGAGGGGTGGAGGGATGGAGGGGTGGAGAGGTGGAGGGGAGGAGAGGTGGAGGGGTGGAGGGGTGGAGGGGTGGAGGGGTGGAGGGGTGGAAGGATGGAGGGGAGGAGGGGTGGAGGGATGGAGGGATGGAGGGACGGAGGGATGGAGGGGAGGAGAGGTGGAGGGGTGGAGGGGTGGAGGGATGGAGGGGTGGAGAGGTGGAGGGATGGAGGGATGGAGGGATGGAGGGGAGGAGAGGTGGAGGGGTGGAGGGGTGGAGGGATGGAGGGGTGGAGGGATGGAGGGATGGAGAGGTGGAAGGATGGAGGGGTGGAGAGGTGGAGGGGAGGAGGGGTGGAGTGGAGGAGGGGTGGAGGGGTGGAGAGGTGGAGGGGTGGAGAGGTAGATGGGTGGAGGGGGGAGGGATGGAGGGATGGAAGGATGGATGGATGGAGGGGTGGAGGTATAGAGGGATGGAGGGATGGAGGGATGGAGGGGTGGAGGTATAGAGGGATGGAGGGATGGAGGGATGGAGGGATGGAGGGAAAGAGGGATGGAGGGATGGAGGGATGGAGGGATGGAGGGATGGAGGGGTGGAGGGATGGAGGGGTGGAGGGGTGGAGGGATGGAGGGGTGGAGAGGTGGAGGGGAGGAGAGGTGGAGGGGTGGAGGGGTGGAGGGATGGAGGGATGGAGGGGTGGAGGGATGGAGGGGTGGAGGGGTGGAAGGATGGAGGGGAGGAGGGGTGGAGGGATGGAGGGATGGAGGGACGGAGGGGAGGAGAGGTGGAGGGGTGGAGGGGTGGAGGGGTGGAGGGATGGAGGGGTGGAAGGATGGAGGGATGGAGGGATGGAGGGACGGAGGGGAGGAGGGGTGGAGGGGTGGAGGGGTGGAGAGGTGGAGGGGAGGGGTGGAGAGGTGGAGGGGTGGAGAGGTGGGAGGGATGGAGGGATGGAGGGGTGGAGGGATGGAGGGTTGGAGGGATGGAGGGGTGGAGGGATGGAGGGGTGGAGGGATGGAGGGGTGGAGGGATGGAGGGATGGAGGGATGGAGGGTGGGAAAGAAAGAAAATGAACCTTCAGTTTGAGAAGAAAAATAATATCTGGGAGAAGGTGATGTGGCACTGTGGTGTTTCTATTGAATAATTGACATCTTTTTGGGCACTGAAGCAAAATGCCCTTTCACTCCTGCATCCCTCCATCCCCCTCCTCACAACCCTGGCATAGGTCCCACAGTGGGTGCCTCAGCCAAAACCAACAACTCCCCCTTCACAAACACACATAGACACACACACACCAGCCCGTGTGGTCTATCGTTGCTATGAAATATGAAAGAGACCCCTGAAGGCTGAGCAGTTAAACATTTAACACCGTTCACATCTCTTATATGTCACGTCTCCGGTGTGTGTGTGTGTGTGTGTGTGTGTGTGTGTGTGTGTGTGTGTGTGTGTGTGTGTGTGTGTGTGTGTGTGTGTGTGTGTGTGTGTTTGCGTGTGTATGAATTATTTCACGTCCATGTCAGTGTGTGTCAGTGTCCACATGAGCAGAAGAGCTCCAGAGAGGTATGTAAATAGCAAGGGAACGAGACACTGTCACGTCAGTTTACAGCCCTGCTGGAGAACACGTGGATTAGACGGTCTCTCTTGTTAAGATGAGCTTGGCTGTCAGGTTAGTGTACACTACAAGATTTTAGCCCCGATGTTGCTGTCCCAGACAAGTTTTGAAGAACGGAGACAAAATCCCGAACTCGTTTCCTTCTCGGGGCGCACGGCCGAAGCTTGTTTGACGTGAGAGGATCCGAAACTCAGTGTCAGGGTTACCGATCTTCATCGTTCAGCTTTCCCAGATGTCCCAATATTTTCAAACATTCGATTTTATTGGCACAAAATCTGCAACACTCTTGTACTGTGAGATGTGCAACGACAGCGGTGATCAGAAATAGCCAATGAGGGTTAGTCAGAGAAGAAGTGAGCTGAGGATGTTATTTTGCATCAGTGTAGACTCTCGAGCAGGAGCGATGAATACTTGTATGCATTTGTACTTCATTTTTTAAATTAAACTTTTTTTTAACTTGGCAAGTCAGTTAAGAACAAATTCTTATTTTACAATCACGGCCAAACCCTCCACTAACCCGGATGATGCTGGGCTAATTGTGCGCCGCCCTTTGGGACTCCCGATCACGGCCGGTTGTGATACAGCCCGGGATCAAACCAGGGTCTGTAGTGATGCCTCTAGCACTGAGATGCAGTGCTTTAGAACACTGCACCACTACTTGTCTTTAACCAAAGCCAAAGTGTCAAATTGTTACAGCTCTGAAGTTTCAAAAGCTCAATCTTATTCAATTCAAAATGTTACTTAGAAATGTCCAATCTGTACAGCAAGCGTGGATATGTGACTGAAAACACGTATGACTTAAGATGAGCTGGGCTGTCAGGTTAGAGTCAGGTCTCTAGTTAAGATGAGCTGGGCTGTCAGGTTAGAGTCAGGTCTCTAGTTAAGATGAGCTGGGCTGTCAGGTTAGAGTCAGGTCTCTAGTTAAGATGATCTGGGCTGTCAGGTTAGAGTCAGGTCTCTAGTTAAGATGAGCTGGGCTGTCAGGTTAGAGTCAGGTCTCTAGTTAAGATGAGCTGGGCTGTCAGGTTAGAGTCAGGTCTCTAGTTAAGATGAGCTGGGCTGTCAGGTTAGAGTCAGGTCTCTAGTTAAGATGAGCTGGGCTGTCAGGTTAGAGTCAGGTCTCTAGTTAAGATGAGCTGGGCTGTCAGGTTAGAGTCAGGTCTCTAGTTAAGATGAGCTGGGCTGTCAGGTTAGAGTCAGGTCTCTAGTTAAGATGAGCTGGGCTGTCAGGATAGAGTCAGGTCTCTAGTTAAGATGAGCTGGGCTGTCAGGTTAGAGTCAGGTCTCTAGTTAAGATGAGCTGGGCTGTCAGGTTAGAGGCCTGTGTCTACATGTCTATAGATCAGTCTGGGATGGTCATGTGACCTATAGGATGAGACAGGTACATGTGTATAGATCAGTCTAGGATGGTCATGTGACCTATAGTTTGAGATAGGTAGGGTTATGTTAAAGGCTGATAGTAGGACGGTGAAGGTATAGGCTGATAGTAGGACGGTGAAGGTATAGAATAGAGTTATGGTTAAAGGCTGATAGTAGGACGGTGAAGGTATAGGCTGATAGTAGGATGGTGAAGGTATAGGCTGATAGTAGGACGGTGAAGGTATAGGCTGATAGTAGGACGGTGAAGGTATAGGCTGATAGTAGGACGGTGAAGGTATAGGCTGATAGTAGGATGGTGAAGGTATAGGCTGATAGTAGGACGGTGAAGGTATAGGCTGATAGTAGGATGGTGAAGGTATAGGCTGATAGTAGGACGGTGAAGGTATAGGCTGATAGTAGGACGGTGAAGGTATAGGCTGATAGTAGGACGGTGAAGGTAAAGGGTTATGATTGAAGTCACTGACTGCAGGGCTAGGGATTTTGAATACTTTAAACAATCCCTTTCTTACTATAGTAACCCGCTAGCTGATATCCAAATCCGTCACAAATCATCTTCCATTCTCCACCAAATCAAATC
>NW_021822941.1:244331-269331 GCF_901001165.1 Salmo trutta | reverse complement strand
GTGGATGGTGGATGGTGGATGGGGACGGGGATGGTGGATGGGGATGGTGGATGGTGGATGGGGATGTTGGATGGTGGATGGTGGATGGGGATGGTGGATGGTGGATGGTGGACGGGGATGGTGGAAGGTGGGTGGGGACGGGGATGGTGGATGGGGACGGGGATGGTGGGTGGGGACGGCGATGGTGGATAGGGACGGGGATGGTGGATGGTGTATGAGGACGGGGATGGTGGATGGGGATGGTGGATGGGGATGGGGATGGTGGATGGGGATGGTGGATGGGGACAGGGATGGTGGATGGTGGATTGGGACAGGGATGGTGGATGGTGGATGGTGGATGGGAACGGGGATAGTGGATGGTGGATGGGAACGGGGATAGTGGATGGTGGATGGGAACGGGGATGGTAAATGGTGGATGGGAACGGGGATGGTGGATGGTGGATGGGAACGGGGATGGTAAATGGTGGATGGGAACGGGGATAGTGGATGGTGGATGGGAACGGGGATGGTAAATGGTGGATGGGAACAGGGATAGTGGATGGTGGATGGGGACGGGGATGGTGGATGGTGGATGGGAACGGGGATGGTAAATGGTGGATGGGAACGGGGATGGTGGATGGTGGATGGGAACGGGGAACGGGGATGGTGGATGGGAACGGGGATAGTGGATGGTGGATGGGGACGGGGATGGTGGATGGTGGATGGTGGAAGGTGGATGGGAACGAGGATGGTGGATGGTGGATGGGAACGGGGATGGTGGATGGTGGATGGGAACGGGGATGGTAGATGGTGGATGGGAACGGGGATGGTAGATGGTGGATGGGAACGGGGATGGTGGATGGTGGATGGGAACGGGGATGGTGGATGGTGGAAGGTGGATGGGAACGGGGATGGTGGATGGTGGAAGGTGGATGGGAACGGGGATGGTGGATGGTGGATGGGAACGGGGATGGTGGATGGTGGATGGGAAAGGGGATGGTGGATGGTGGATGGGAACGGGGATGATGGATGGTGGATGGTGGATGGTGGATGGGGATGGTGGATGGTGGATGGGGATGTTGGATGGTGGATGGTGGATGGTGGATGGGGATGGTGGATGGTGGATGGTGGATGGTGGATGGGGATGGTGGATGGTGGATGGTGGATGGGGACGGGGATGGTGGATGGGGATGGTGGATGGTGGATGGGGATGTTGGATGGTGGATGGTGGATGGGGATGGTGGATGGTGGATGGTGGACGGGGATGGTGGAAGGTGGGTGGGGACGGGGATGGTGGATGGGGACGGGGATGGTGGGTGGGGACGGCGATGGTGGATAGGGACGGGGATGGTGGATGGTGTATGAGGACGGGGATGGTGGATGGGGATGGTGGATGGGGACGGGGATGGTGGATGGGGATGGTGGATGGGGACAGGGATGGTGGATGGTGGATTGGGACAGGGATGGTGGATGGTGGATGGTGGATGGGAACGGGGATAGTGGATGGTGGATGGGGACGGGGACGGTGGATGGTGGATGGGAACGGGGATGGTAAATGGTGGATGGGAACGGGGATGGTGGATGGTGGATGGGAACGGGGATAGTGGATGGTGGAAGGTGGATGGTGGATGGGAACGGGGATGGTGGATGGTGGATGGGAACGGGGATAGTGGATGGTGGATGGGAACGGGGATAGTGGATGGTAAATGGTGGATGGTGGATGGGAACGGGGATGGTGGATGGTGGATGGTAAATGGTGGATGGTGGATGGGAACGGGGAACGGGGATGGTGGATGGTAAATGGTGGATGGTGGATGGGAACGAGGATGGTGGATGGTGGATGGGAACGGGGAACGGGGATGGTGGATGGTAAATGGTGGATGGTGGATGGGAACGGGGATAGTGGATGGTGGATGGGAACGGGGATGGTGGATGGTGGATGGGAACGGGGATGGTGGATGGTGGAAGGTGGATGGGAACGGGGATGGTGGATGGTGGATGGGAACGGGGATGGTGGATAGTGGATGGTGGATGGGAACGGGGATAGTGCATGGTGGATGGGAACGGGGATGGTGGATGGTGGATGGGGACGGGGATGGTGGATGGTGGATGGGAACGGGGATGGTGGATAGTGGATGGTGGATGGGAACGGGGATGGTGGATGGTGGATGGGAACGGGGATAGTGGATGGTGGATGGGAACGGGGATGGTGGATAATGGATGGTGGATGGGAAAGGGGATGGTGGATGGGCGTAAGCAGCTGCCTCTGTTTCAAAAGGCTGCATGTTCAAATCAAACTATAGAACGTTTCTGATGATTTGGTTTTTTAAGCCTATCCCAGAACAATAACCTTTACCTTAAACATTTGTAGTTAATTCCTACCCTTAAGAATGCTGAGGTAATGCCTGCCCTTAAGAATGCTGAGGTAATGCCTGCCCTTAAGAATGCTGAGGTAATGCCTACCCTTAAGAATGCTGAGGTAATGCATGCCCTTAAGAATGCTGAGGTAATGCCTGCCCTTAAGAATGCTGAGGTAATGCCTACCCTTAAGAATGCTGAGGTAATGCATGCCCTTAAGAATACTGAGGTAATGCATGCCCTTAAGAATGCTGAGGTAATGCCTGCCCTTAAGAATGCTGAGGTAATGCCTGCCCTTAAGAATGCTGAGGTAATGCCTACCCTTAAGAATGCTGAGGTAATGCCTGCCCTTAAGAATGCTGAGGTAATGCCTGCCCTTAAGAATGCTGAGGTAATGCCTACCCTTAAGAACGCTGAGGTAATGCCTGCCCTTAAGAATGCTGAGGTAATGCATGCCCTTAAGAACGCTGAGGTAATGCCTGCCCTTAAGAATGCTGAGGTAATGCCTGCCCTTAAGAATGCTGAGGTAATGCATGCCCTTAAGAACGCTGAGGTAATGCCTGCCCTTAAGAATGCTGAGGTAATGCCTGCCCTTAAGAATGCTTAGGTAATGCATGCCCTTAAGAACGCTGAGGTAATGCCTGCCCTTAAGAATGCTGAGGTAATGCCTGCCCTTAGGAATGCTGAGGTAGTGCCTAAACTTGAAACAAAACATTTAGGAATGTGAGACTTGAAACAACTTTGACATTTGAAGTTTGAGGAGTATGGATGAAGATCTAACTGTGCCGTGAGACGGTGAGAGCTGGTAGAGTGTGGCTGTCCTAGCCAGAGAACACCAGAAGGACCCAGTGGTGGTAGTGTGCCAAGCCCAGGAGCTGAAGCCCTACCCTGGGTCACTCTGCTTCCTGCTCCCTCTATTGATCTCACACCCATTAGCTTTGGCTCCATCTGGCACGTGGTGTTACGCACACATGCGCACACGCACACACACACGTGCACACGCACACACACACGTGCACACACGCACACATGCACACACACACACACGCACACACACACACACACACACACACAAACACACACACACACACACACAGAAATAGCTCTCCTGATAGCTCAGCTCCTCTCTCTGCCAAAAACAGGCTAATATGAGAAAGACTAATTCACTGTGTGTGTGTGTGTGTGTGTGTGTGTGTGTGTGTGTGTGTGTGCGTGTGTGTGGGGGGGGGGGTGTGTGTGGGGGGGTGTGTGTGTGTGTGTTTGTGTGTATCAGTGGTGGGTGGAGGGTTTTGTCTGTTTGCAATGAGACGCTGCTGTCACTGACATCTGCTCCCCTCTCCTGGCTGCTATGAAGGCCTACCCTCACCGCTCTCTCTCTATCTCTCTATCTCTCGCTCTCTCTTCTCCTCTCTCTCTCTCTCTCTCTCTCTCTCTCTATCTCTCTCATTCTTTCTTTCTTCCTCTTTCTTTCTTGCTTTCTCCCTCTCTCTCTCTCTCTGTTAATTTCGCAGTGTCTCTCTCTCTCTCTCTCTCTCTCTCTCTGCTCCAAGATTTAACACCAGTCTTCAATTTGTAACTGACTCAGAGAGAGAGAGAGAGAAACATAGATGGAGAGAGAGAGGAGAGAGAGAGTGGAGAGGGAGTAGAGAGAGAGAGACAGGGAGGGTAGAGAGAGATTAAGTGAAACTCGACTAAGTAGAAGGTTTGGCTAGAGTGAGGAGAGGAGGAGTGAGAGAGGAGATGAGAGGAGGAGTGATGAGGAGAGGAGAGGAGGACTGAGAGAGGAGAGGAAAGGAGGAGTGATGAGGAGAGGAGGAGTGATGAGGAGAGGAGAGGAGGACTGAGAGAGGAGAGGAAAGGAAGAGTGATGAGGAGAGGAGGAGTGATGAGGAGAGTAGAGGAAAGGAGAGGAGGAGTGGTGAGGAGAGGAGGAGTGATGAGGAGAGTAGAGGAAAGGAGAGGAGGAGTGGTGAGGAGAGGAGGAGTGATGAGGAGAGTAGAGGAAAGGAGAGGAGGAGTGGTGAGGAGAGGAGGAGTGATGAGGAGAGGAGAGGAGAGGAGGAGTGATGAGGTGAGGAGAGGAGAGGAGGAGTGGTGAGGAGAGGAGGAGTGATGAGGTGAGGAGAGGAGAGGAGGAGTGGTGAGGAGAGGAGGATTGATGAGGTGAGGAGAGGAGAGGAGGAGTGGTGAGGAGAGGAGGAGTGATGAGGAGAGGTGAGGAGATGAGGAGTGGTAAGGAGAGGAGAGCAGAGGAGAGTGTGTGTGTGTGTGTGTGTGTGTGTGTGTGTGTGTGTGTGTGTGTGTGTGTGTGTGTGTGTGTGTGTGTGTGTGTGTGTGTGTGTGTGTGTGTGTGTGTCTGTCTGCGTTAAAATTGGACACTGGTCAGTACTGTACATTCACTAACTTATTACTATAACACCGTACATCCCAATGGACTGACTTTAAATGTCATGTTGTTGTCTGTCTAGAAAAGCTAGTACAGGGGATGAGGTGGGACAGGGTTGTGGGATAGAGGGAGGGATGGAGGGATGGAAGATGGGACGGGGTGGTGGGATAGAGGGAGGGAGGGAGGGAGGGAGGGAGGGATGGTGGGACGGGGTGGTGGGATAGAGGGAGGGATGGAGGGATGAAAGGTAGGACGGGGTGAAGGGATAGAGGGAGGGATGGAAGGTGGGACAAGGTGGAGGGATAGAGGGAGGGATGGAGGGATGAAGGTGGGACAGGGTTGTGGGATAGAGGGAGGGAGGGAGGGAGGGATGGAAGGTGGGACGGGGTGGAGGGATAGAGGGAGGGATGGAGGGATGGAAGGTGGGACGGGGTGGAGGGATAGAGGGAGGGATGGAGGGATGGAAGGTGGGACGGAGCGGAGGGATAGAGGGAGGGATGGGATTGCTGCAAGCTTTTTTAATTATTCAGAAATGCTGACAATGAAATGTATCTGTGGGAGGGATAGTGGGATGAGAGAGGAGAGAAGGGATGGAGGGATGGTGGGAGAAGGCAGGCGTGAAATGGGCAGCGTGTTCACATCTCTGTCTGAGGGAGGTCATGCTGGTCCCTTCAGTCAGTAAAGGTTGCTCACGGTGACGTGTGCGTGTCTAATGTCTCGGTCTCAACCCGTTGTCATGTTACTGTAGAGTAGAGCTTTACTGTGGTGCAACTGACTGTATGTTGTCATGTTACTGTAGAGTAGAGCTTTACTGTGGTACAACTGACTGTATGTTGTCATGTTACTGTAGAGTAGAGCTTTACTGTGGTACAACTGACTGTATGTTGTCATGTTACTGTAGAGTAGAGCTTTACTGTGGTGCAACTGGCTGTATGTTGTCATGTTACTGTAGAGTAGAGCTTTACTGTGGTGCAACTGGCTGTATGTTGTCATGTTACTGTAGAGTAGAGCTTTACTGTGGTGCAACTGGCTGTATGTTGTCATTTTACTGTAGAGTAGAGCTTTACTGTGGTGCAACTGGCTGTATGTTGTCATGTTACTGTAGAGTAGAGCTTTACTGTGGTGCAACTGACTGTATGTTGTCATGTTACTGTAGAGTAGAGCTTTACTGTGGTACAACTGACTGTATGTTGTCATGTTACTGTAGAGTAGAGCTTTACTGTGGTACAACTGGCTGTATGTTGTCATGTTACTGTAGAGTAGAGCTTTACTGTGGTGCAACTGACTGTATGATGTCATGCAGGTGTTCCTGTGTGCTTGGGTCTGACATGATGTGTGGACAGGGTACACAGATAGGAATGAAGCAATGCTGCTACACGCTGTGGTCCGTCACACTACCACAAACAAGTTACCTAAAGAGATACAAGTGAAGTCTTTGGGATTTTAATTCAGATATTATAGTTTTATTCTAACACTGTAACCTGTTCTGTACATTATACACTGCTCAAAAAAATAAAGGGAACACTAAAATAACACATCCTAGATCTGAATGAATGAAATAATCTTATTAAATACTTTTTTCTTTACATAGTTGAATGTGCTGACAACAAAATCACACAATAATTTATGGAAATTCAATTTATCAACCCATGGAGGTCTGGATTTGGAGTCACACTCAAAATTAAAGTGGAAAACCACACTACAGGCTGATCCAACTTTGATGTAATGTCCTTAAAACAAGTCAAAATGAGGCTCAGTAGTGTGTGTGGCCTCCACGTGCCTGTATGACCTCCCTACAACGCCTGGGCATGCTCCTGATGAGGTGGCGGATGGTCTCCTGATGGATCTCCTCCCAGACCTGGACTAAAGCATCCGCCAACTCCTGGACAGTCTGTGGTGCAACGTGGCGTTGGTGGATGGAGCGAGACATGATGTCCCAGATGTGCTCAATTGGATTCAGGTCTGGGGAACGGGCGGGCCAGTCCATAGCATCAATGCCTTCCTCTTGCAGGAACTGCTGACACACTCCAGCCACATGAGGTCTAGCATTGTCTTGCATTAGGAGGAACCTAGGGCCAACCGCACCAGCATATGGTCTCACAAGGGGTCTGAGGATCTCATCTCGGTACCTAATGGCAGTCAGGCTTCCTCTGCCGAGCACATGGAGGGCTGTGCGGTCCCCCAAAGAAATGCCACCCCACACCATGACTGACCCACCGCCAAACCGGTCATGCTGGAGGATGTTGCAGGCAGCAGAACGTTCTCCACGACGTCTCCAGACTCTGTCATGTCTGTCACGTGCTCAGTGTGAACCAATCTTGGTGTTCTCTGGCAAATGCCAAAAATCCTGTGCGGGGTTGGGCTGTAAGCTCAACCCCCACCTGTGGACGTCGGGCCCTCATACCACCCTCATGGAGTCTGTTTCTGACCGTTTGAGCAGACACATGCACATTTGTGGCCTGCTGGAGGTCATTTTGCAGGGCTCTGGCAGTGCTCCACCTGCTCCTCCTTGCGCATAGGCGGAGGTAGCGGCCTCCTCCACGTCTCCTGATGTACTGGCCTGTCTCCTGGTAGCGCCTCCATGCTCTGGACACTACGCTGACAGACACAGCAAACCTTCTTGCCACAGCTCGCATTGATGTGCCATCCTGGATGAGCTGCACTACCTGAGCCACTTGTGTGGGTTGTAGACTCCGTCTCATGCTACCACTAGAGTGAAAGCACCGCCAGCATTCAAAAGTGACCAAAACATCAGCCAGGAAGCATAGGAACTGAGAAGTGGTCTGTGGTCCCCACCTGCAGAACCACTCCTTTATTGGTGGTGTCTTGCTAATTGCCTATAATTTCCACCTGTTGTCTATTCCATTTGCACAACAGCAAGTGAAATGTATTGTCAATCAGTGTTGCTTCCTAAGTGGACAGTTTGATTTCACAGAAGTGTGATTGACTGGGAGTTACAATGTGTTGTTTAAGTGTTCCCTTTATTTTTTTGAGCAGTATACTAAAAGGCCGAGCCACAACAGCACAGGCTGCTCTGCTCGCTTTAGTCTATTGTTCCACATACCTACAAACCACACCCCGACCTAACCCCTTTTTATGTCAGAAAAACATCCCACAACCCCCAAAAACCCGCCAATACACAACCAAAAGCCAGTTTGGTCCAAAAGTTTCCTCTGGTTTTGTACTGAAGGTTATTGTGTATCTGTTTCTTCCTCCTCTAGAGGAAACCTGCACATCTCCAATCTCAACTCTGTAGTTGTTAGCTTTACACTTTGTTACTGAAACAACACTTCAAATGAGTTTTGGACCACTGGAATACAGAGCATCATAAAGTGATTTAGTCTTTTTTCAGTTGTTATTACCAATATACACTTGAATATAAAACATATTTTTCAAATCATATCCCTTCAACATATCCTAAACAACTGTTCATTAAATTACAATGTATGTCCCAAATGCCACCCTGTTCCCTATTCGGTGACCTATACCAGGCGGTGTCAGATGAAGGCCCAAACAACAACGCCAAAGACTCCAGCCACCCAAGTTATATACTGTTCTCTCTGCCACCGCGGTAACAGTGCACCAAGTCTGGGACCAACCGAACCCTGAACAGCTTCTACCCCCAAGCCATAAGGCTGCTTAACAAGACTGCACATGATTGTACAGATGTCAGAGACACATACGCACACACATACTCACGTACACACATACACACACACGTAAACACATACATACACACACATACACACACAGACACACACACACACACACACACACACACACACACACACACACACTCTAGTCTGGATATCAAATCAGCCTTGAATATTTGACGACCTGACTGTACTGACAACCTCCTCTACCTCATACATCACTGTTACACACCATTCACCATCACTGCTGCAGTGTGTGTGTGTGTGTGTGTGTGTGTGTGTGTGTGTGTGTGTGTGTGTGTGTGTGTGTGTGTGTGTGTGTGTGTGTGTGTGTGTGTGTGTGTGTGTGTGTGTATGTGTCCTTTATCAAACCCTGAGGCTGGTAAGTCTCAAAGGCTTCGAATGTTATTATGTAACCAACACAAATACCTTTCAGACCCAATCCTCTCTGTTATCACACATGCACACACACACACACACACAGAAACACACACACTTACACACAGTGAAACACACACACAGAGAGAAACACACACACAGAGAGAAATACACACACAGAGAGAAACACACACACACACACACACACACACACAGTGGAACACACACACTTACAAAGGGAGAGCCTTGAATCACCTCTTAACACTTTGGACTGTCAGAAATGATATGTCTGTGTTAAGGTTGAGACAGCTGCCTGATGTAGTCTGGAAGAGAACTAGTTAACATAGAGGTACTGATTCTGGCCCACGGCACGGACCAGAACAGCCAGAAACATAGTGGAGTCAGCACACACACACACACACACACACACACACACACACACACACACACACACACACACACACACACACACACACACACACACAAGAAAGCCAGCAAGTACACACACACACACACACATAAACACACACACTCCGCCACTCTCAGGATCCTCAGGTCAAGCTTGTCTGTGAGCGTGTGTGTGTGTGTGTGTGTGTGTGTGTGTGTGTGTGTGTGTGTGTGTGTGGTGTGTGTGTGTGTGTGTGTGTGTGTGTGTGTGTGGTGTGTGTGTGTGTGTGTGTGTATAATGTGTGTGTGTATTGAGTGTGTATTTGTGTGTGTCTGTGTATGAGTGTGTGTGTAGTGTGTGTGTGTTTGTAAGTACTCTATGCAGGTCACGCTGATGTTCTGTTTATCTGTCAGACAGTTAGCTAGGGTCCAGGGGATGAGAGGGAGGAGGGGGAGACAGGGCGTGGCCCAGTGCCCTTTAAAGACATTGCATGAAGGTGTTTCCTTTATTTTGGCAGTTACCTGTAAGTGCACACTACTAAGTGAACACTACTTATGAGGCCAGAGGTAAAAAAAGGCCTAAAGTCTGCAGGCCAGACACTCCAACAGACAAGAATCCTATCCTATCTATTCGGATTTCTATCTAAAATCTAAAGTTTGGCCTGGAGTTTTGTCTGGAGGGGACTAGTTTATTGAAGGAGAGGAGGAGAAGGAGGGAGGGTGGAAGGGAGGAGGAGCAGAGAGGGGAGAGAAGGAGGGAGAGGGGAGGAGGAGGGAGGGAGGAGGAGGGGGAGGAGGAGGAGCAGAGAGGGGAGAGAAGGAGGGGAGAGGGGAGGAGGAGGGAGGGAGGACGAGGAGGAGCAGAGAGGGGAGAAAAGGAGGAGAGAGGGGAGAAAAGGAGGAGAGAGGGGAGGAGGAGGAGGAGGAGGGAGGGAGGAGGAGGAGCAGAGAGGGGAGAGAAGGAGGGGGAGGAGGAGAGACAGGAGGAGGAGGAGAAAGAGGAGGATAGAGAAGGGAGGAGGAGAGGAGGGGAGAAGGAGAAAGAGGAGAAAGAGGAAGAGAAAAGGAGGAGGAGAAAGAGGAGGGGCAGAGATGGGAGGAGGAGGAGGAGTAGAAAGAGGAGGAAGAGGAGGAGAAAGAGCATTAGAATGAGGACTTGCATGATAAAAGCAGGGTTTTGATGCAGAGCGGTGAAGTGTGTGATGTTGCCAGGCTCTCTGTATGCGTGAACATGAGAAATGGATATTGAAAAACAATACATAAATATTGTTCCTTGTCAGCAAGATTAGAAAGGCAATATCCCAACGCGGCAGGGTCAGGTAAAGAACAGATTTCTAAACGACAACAGCTGCCAAGAGAAAGGGAGGGAGGGAGGGAGAGGGATGGTGGTAAGGGGAGAGGGAGGGATGGAGAGGGAGGGATGGTGGTAGAGGGAGAGTTACAGAGGGATGGTGGTAAGGGAAGAGGGACGGATGGAGAGGGAGGGATGGTGGTAGAGGGAGAGTTACAGAGGGATGGTGGTAAGGGGAGAGGAAGGGATGGAGAGGAAGGGATGGTGGTAGAGGGAGAGTTACAGAGGGATGGTGGTAAGGGAAGAGGGAGGGATGGAGAGGGAGGGATGGATGGAGAGGGAGGGATGGAGAGGGAGGGATGGTGGTAGAGGGAGATTTACAGAGGGATGGTGGTAAGGGGAGAGGGAGGGATGGAGAGGGAGGGATGGTGGTAGAGGGAGAGTTACAGAGGGATGGTGGTAAGGGAAGAGGGAGGGATGGAGAGGGAGGGATGGATGGAGAGGGAGGGATGGAGAGGGAGGGATGGTGGTAGAGGGAGAGTTACAGAGGGATGGTGGTAAGGGAAGAGGGAGGGAGGATGATGAGAGCACAGTTAGTGGGGGAGAGAGACTAGGAAGAAGAGTGAGAGAGAGAAAAAGGGAAAATGTTGACAGAGAGAGGGGGGAAAGAGAGATGGAAAGAGGGAGAGAGGGATGCACACAGAAAGAATCCCCACAGATCTGCACTGGATGGAAACTAAGACTCCATATCTTGTCCCTCTAAAGTCTAAACCTAAATGAATCCCTCTGCTGTGGATGTGGAGACGCTCTTTATCAAACACACACGCACTCAGGCACGCGCACACATGCAGGCACGCGCACACACACACACAGACTATATATATATTAGCAATAAAGGGAGGTCTGGCACAAACTTACAACTTTCTACCAACAAAAATATCACCTAGCAAAAGCTACTATATGAACACACCAGTGGCGGTTGGTGCTGTTTAAGATGAGGGAGGATTATTATTATTTTTTGTTCATTAATGAGCATGGCCTTATTTCTATTACAGCATAATGGATGACTGTCATTCATATTCCATTCACCCAGTTGAATGTAACAGTGATAGGTTCAGGCTACTACATGATGTTGTAATGTTCCCTATACCCATCATGACGTTGCTACAACCTAGAATGTTAGTGAACGTTTACAACGTAGGTGCACACAGAGAAACATGATACATTCAATAACACCTTGCACAATATTGCTTGTATCAGGCTGATCAAGGATGTAAACAATAGTTAAACAGTTGCAAACGAGAGTTTCTATTGGACAAATTCAGGTATGTTTATCCCTGTTTCCATTTAAAAAAAAAAAAAAAAAGTTTTTCAATAGAATCTGCAGAATGAATACACACCCCTGTTCATGAGTAAACACAGTTCACATTCATAGCAGCCATGTTGTATTCCTTCTCGCGTCTGCACTCTCCTCCTTTCATCTGTTCCCTTCGTTGCTTGTGGACTTCAATACACAACACATCAGCTGCAGGACCGCTACACACAGCCTACATCATTGTAACCATATCAGCTAAAGTAACGTCATAGTCAACATAGCTAATAGAACTAATGCGTTAGGAAACCCGCTACAATCATTCAGTAACGTTACAGTGTAAGTAAGCAGTAGTCAGTAAGCAGTTTACCCAGCGAGCCTCGTGGCAATAAATGAGTAAAACCAAAAGCTTACCTTGACATGGAAGAGTTCCAGTGTTGTGTTGGATAGTCATAGCCAGCTAGCTGACATAGCATCCATCTGTTTGAGCCAGGTGTATTTGTATCTGCTAAGTAAGTGAAACTGAAAGGGGAAAAAAGTGAAGAAATCTCTCTCTCTCGCTTCTCCTTCTTTAATGGAAGAAATTCATTTGTTAAAAACTGTTCAACTATTGTCGTTCTCTCTCTGAGACAACTATTCATCACATGTTATGCACTGCAGTGCTAGCTAGCTGTAGCTTTTACATTCAGTACTAGGTTAATTATCTGATCCTTTGATTGGGTGGACAACATGTCAGTTCATGCTGCAAGAGCTCTGATAGGTTGGAGGACGTCCTCTGGAAGTTGTCATAATTACTGTGTAAGTCTATGGAAGGGGTTGAGAACCATGAGACTCCTAGGTTTTGTATTGAAGTCAATGTACCCAGAGGAGGACGGAAACTAGCTGTCCTCCGGCTACACCATGGTGCCACCCTACAGAGTGCTGTTGAGGCTACTGTAGACCTTCCTTGCAGAATCAATAATTTGGTTACGTGAATATAGATATTTGTAGTCATGAATAATGTGGGAATCATTACAGGAGATGGCTGTCACAGTTGAGCTGCAGTGTGTGTGTGTGTGTGTGTGTGTGTGTGTGTGTGTGTGTGTGTGTGTGTGTGTGTGTGTGTGTGTGTGTGTGTGTGTGTGTGTGTGTGTGTGTGTGTGTGTGTTGTTATGGATAACCAATAGGGAGTTTGTTGCTAAGCATTACAGTTGAAGTCGGAAGTTTACATACATTTAGGCTTTTCAACCACTCCACAAATGTCTTGTTATTAACAAACTATAGTTTTGGCAAGTCGGTTAGGACATCTACTTTGTGCATGACACAAGTAACTTTACAACAATTGTTTACAGACAGATTATTTCACTTAAAATTCACTGTATCACAATTCCAGTGGGTCAGAAGTTTACATACACTAAGTGACTGTGTCTTTAAAGAGCTTGGAAAATTCCAGAAAATTATGTCATGGCTTTAGAAGCTTCCGATAGGCTAATTTACATAATTTAAGTTAATTGCAGGTGTACCTGTGTATGTATTTCAAGGCCTACTTTCAAACTCAGTGCCTCTTTTCTTGACATCATGGGAAAATCAAAAGAAATCAGCCAAGACTTCAGAAAAAAATTGTTGACCTCCACAAGTCTGGTTGATCGTTGGGAGCAATTTCCAAACGCCTGAAGGTACCACGTTCATCTGTACAAACAATAGTACGGAAGTATAAACACCATGGGACCACGCAGCCGTCATACCGCTCAGGAAGGAGACGTGTTCTGCCTCCTAGAGATAAACGTACTTTGAAGCGAAATGTGCAAATCAATCCAAGAACAACAGCAAAGGACCTTATGAAGATGCTGGAGGAAACAGGTACAAATGTATCTATATCCACAGTAAAACGAGTCCTATATCGACATAACCTGAAAGGCCGCTCAGCAAGGAAGAAGCCACTGCTCCAAAACCGCCATAAAAAAGCCAGACTACGGTTTGCAACTGCACATTGTGTCACGACTTCTGCCGAAGTCGATGCCCCTCCTTGTTCAGGTGATGCTCGGCGGTCGACGTCACCGGTCTTCTAGCCACCATTGATCCATTTTCCATTTTCCATTGGTTTTGTCTTGTCTTCCTACACACCTGGTTCCAATCCCATTCATTACATGTTGTGTATTTAACCCTCTGTTTCCCCTCATGTCCTTGTCGGAGATTGTTTGTGGTTATGTGTTCGTGTATTTTGTATTGGTGTGCGGCGGGTTAGTTTACCCATGTTTATTTTTATGTACGTTGGTTTTGTGGAGTTGTTTTTATATAAATTAAACTACTCCAGTTATACCAAGTTGGTTTCTCCTGCGCCTGACTTCCCTGCCACCTACACACACGACAATGACACATGGGGACAAAGATCATACTTTCTATAGAAATGTCCTCTGGTCTGATGAAACAAAAATAGAACTGTTTGGTCGTAATGACCATCGTTGTGTTTGGAGGAAAAAGGGGGAGGCTTGCAAGCCGAAGAAAACCATCCCAACCGTGAAGCACGGGGGTGACAGCATCATGTTGTGGGGGTGCTTAGCTGTAGGATGGACTGGAGGCACTTCACAAAATAAATGGGATCAAGAAAATGGTAGAATATGTGGATATATTGAAGCATTATCTCAAGACATAAGTCAGGAAGTTAAAGCTTGGTCGGAAATGGGCCTTCCAAATGGACAATGACCCCAAGCATACTTCCAAATTTGTGGCAACATGGCTTAAGGACAACAAAGTCAAGGTATTGTAGTGGCCGTCACAAAGCCCTGACCTCAATCCTATAGAACATTTGTGGGCAGAACTGAAAAAGCGTGTGCGAGCAAGGAGGCCTACAAAACTGACTCAGTTACACCAGCTCTGTCAGGAGGAATGGGCCAAAATTCACCCAACTTATTGTGGGAAGCTTGTGGAAGGCTACCCAAAACGTTTGACCCAAGTGAAACAATTTAAAGGCAATACTACCAAATACTAATTGAGTGTATGTAAACTTCTGACCCACTGGGAATGTGATGAAAGAAATAGAAGCTGAAATAAATCATTCTCTCTACTATTATTCTGACATTTCACATTCTTCTTTGGGATCGGTGTCCCTTCCACGGGATGGTTGAGCTAAAATTGGCTAATGCTATTAGCATGAGGTTGTAAGTAACAAGAAAAATTCCCATGACATCGACACATCTGATATTGGCAGAAAGCTTAAATTGTTGTTAATCTTACTGCACTGTCCAATTTACAGTCGCTATTACTGTGAATGAATACCATGCTATTGTATGAAGAGAGTGCACATTTTGAACATAAAAAGTTATTAAAAAACAAATTAGACATTTTTGGGCGGTCTTGATACAAAATATTGAACAGAAATGCAATGGTTCTTGCATCAGTCTAAAACTTTGCACATAAAATGTCACACACCCAAACACACACACACACACACACACATACTGGCAATCTAATGTATAGTATATTTCACACACACACCTACACACAAACACACACACAGGCAATCTAATATATGGTATATTAAACACACACACGTACACACAAAAACACACATACACTGGGAATCTAACGCATGGTATCATTACAGCAAATGTCTTGTCCCAATTAACTGTATATGCTGTAACTACAGTCTGTTATTGGTCCAGTCTCTAATATACATTTTATATAACTACAGTCTGTTACTGGTAGAGTCTCTAATATACATTTTATATAACTACAGTCTGTTACTGGTCCAGTCTCTAATATACATTTTATATAACTACAGTCTGTTATTGGTCCAGTCTCTAATATACATTTTATATAACTACAGTCTGTTATTGGACCAGTCTCTAATATACATTTTATATAACTACAGTCTGTTATTGGACCAGTCTCTAATATACATTTTATATAACTACAGTCTGTTACTGGTCCAGTCTCTAATATACATTTTATATAACTACAGTCTGTTACTGGTCCAGTCTCTAATATACATTTTATATAACTACAGTCTGTTATTGGTCCAGTCTCTAATATACATTTTATATAACTACAGTCTGTTATTGGACCAGTCTCTAATATACATTTTATATAACTACAGTCTGTTATTGGACCAGTCTCTAATATACATTTTATATAACTACAGTCTGTTATTGGTCCAGTCTCTAATATATATTTTATATAACTACAGTCTGTTATTGGTCCAGTCTCTAATATACATGGTAAATAACTACAGTCTGTTATTGGACCAGTCTCTAATATACATTTTATATAACTACAGTCTGTTATTGGTCCAGACTTTAAAATACATCTATATTAGCATCATCTCTTTCATTCTTACTTCTTTCTCTCTCAGTGGGCTAATCAAACCGTTCTTCTCTTTCACCACGCAACCTCCCATCTCAGTTTCTCCCGTGAATATTAATCATGGAGTGTATCCAATGTTCCTTCCTCCTAACTAGACTGAACTGGTTTCTATCTAGACTGAACTGGTTTCTAACTAGACTGAACTGGTTCCTAACTAGACTGAACTGGTTTCTAACTAGACTGAACTGGTTTCTAACTAGACTGAACTGGTTCCTAACTAGACTGAACTGGTTCCTAACTAGACTGAACTGGTTCCTAACTAGACTGAACTGGTTTCTAATTAGACTGAACTGGTTCCTAACTAGACTGAATTGGTTCATAACTAGACTGAACTGGTTTCTAACTAGACTGAACTAGTTTCTAACTAGACTGAACTGGTTTCTAACTAGACTGAACTGGTTCCTAACTGGACTGAACTGGTTCCTAACTAGACTGAACTGGTTCCTAACTAGACTGATCTGGTTTCTAATTAGACTGAACTGGTTCCTAACTACACTGAACTGGTTTCTAACTAGACTGAATTGGTTCATAACTAGACTGAACTGGTTTCTAACTAGACTGAACTGGTTCATAACTAGACTGAACTGGTTCCTAACTAGACTGAATTGGTTCATAACTAGACTGAACTGGTTCATAACTAGACTGAACTGGTTCCTAACTAGACTAAACTGGTTCATAACTAGACTGATCTGGTTCCTAACTAGGCTGAACTGGTTCCTAACTAGGCTGAACTGGTTCCTAACTAGACTGAACTGGTTCCTAACTAGACTGAACTGGTTCCTAACTAGGCTGAACTGGTTCCTAATTAGACCGAACTGGTTCCTAACTAGGCTGAACTGGTTCCTAATTAGACCGAACTGGTTCCTAACTAGGCTGAACTGGTTCCTAACTAGACTGAACTGGTTCCTAACTAGACTGAACTGGTTCCTAACTAGACTGAACTGGTTTCTAATTAGACTGAACTGGTTCCTAACTAGACTGAATTGGTTCATAACTAGACTGAACTGGTTTCTAACTAGACTGAACTAGTTTCTAACTAGACTGAACTGGTTTCTAACTAGACTGAACTGGTTCCTAACTGGACTGAACTGGTTCCTAACTAGACTGAACTGGTTCCTAACTAGACTGATCTGGTTTCTAATTAGACTGAACTGGTTCCTAACTACACTGAACTGGTTTCTAACTAGACTGAATTGGTTCATAACTAGACTGAACTGGTTTCTAACTAGACTGAACTGGTTCATAACTAGACTGAACTGGTTCCTAACTAGACTAAACTGGTTCATAACTAGACTGATCTGGTTCCTAACTAGGCTGAACTGGTTCCTAACTAGGCTGAACTGGTTCCTAACTAGACTGAACTGGTTCCTAACTAGACTGAACTGGTTCCTAACTAGGCTGAACTGGTTCCTAATTAGACCGAACTGGTTCCTAACTAGGCTGAACTGGTTCCTAACTAGACTGAACTGGTTCCTAACATCAGGGTAGGTTCCTTGTTCCTTGTCAATCATTTGCTTATTGGTGAAATCAGCAACCAGACAATATCTTTAAGTAAATCAATCATTCATTTATTAATGTAATTGCAGACAGAAGTTGACAAAGGGAACACAGCATATATGTTTCAGAGTAAGTTCAGCACCATTAACACTTGGTAGAATATATATAAATATAATAAATAGAGTAAGTTCTGCACCCCACCTAAAGACACAGCTGATTATATACATGTGATCACTACCTGGTGGTCTGATCACCTACGTCAATGTATGTGTGTATCAATAATCTGAGGTTACCTTATAAAGTAACCCAGTACAGTAGCTTCTCTGAATTTACTAGCATTGTCCACTGTCACACAAGATCAACATGTCAAAACCAGACAGTGGTTACTTCTCTTTATCTAGTTTCAGTCTGACTCAGACCCAGCCTGCAGCTCACTCTCACAGCAGCCAGGGCTTAACTACAAAGACTAATATAGATGCTTGTTCAACGTATAGTGGCAGAGTTTAGACACATAGCAACAGTATCTATTATAAGGCCTGCAGCAAAACATATGAATCTTAAGGTCGCAATTGTAAATGAGAACTTGTTCTCAACTTGCCTACCTGGTTAAATAAAGGTGAAATAAAAATAAATAAAATAAAAATCAATAATGGGGAGGGTCTTTGGGACACACTCCCTACACCAACTAGACTGAACTAGAACATCTCCTCTGAGGAGTCATATCCTGGTAATACACACACACACACACACACACACACACACACACACACACACACACACACACACACACACACACACACACACACACACAAACACACACACTTGATTTCAGGTCAAATCTCCTCAGGAAAACATGTCACCCTTACATCTGAAGACGTGCCTCTCTGGAGGAGATGAAATGCAAGTGTGTGTGTGTGTGTGTGTGTGTGTGTGTGTGTGTGTGTGTGTGTGTGTGTGTGTGTGCTGGGTTGAGATAAAACATTTAGCTAAATGTGGCCTTCATGAAAATATATGCTTCAAAAGCGAGCGTCAAGGTTTTCATCCCAGATGGCATCCTGTTCCTGATGTAGTGCACTACTTTTGACTAGAGCCCTATGGCCCTAGTGCACTACATAGGTAATAAGGTGCCGTTTGGGACTCATACCAAGTGGCCGCCGGGGGAGACAGGAATGAGGAAGTTGCTGGTGTGGTTGCCACGGCGAGGGGGGCTTTGAGAAGGGATTGACTAGAGGCAGAGCCCGAGGCGGTCAGAGTGCTATCTACTGGCTGGAGCCCCAGACGTGAAAGGAACTGGACACACGTACATGGACACACACACACACACATGCATCATGCAAACACACAGACCTATCTGCCGTGTGTGTGTGTTTGCGTGTGTCTGTGTGTGTGTGCGTGTGCATGTGGGTTTGTGTGTGTGTGTGTGTGTGTGTGTGTGTGTGCGTGTGAGTTTGTGAGTGTGTGAGTGTGTGTGTGTGTGTGTGTGTGTGTGTGTGTGTGTGTGTGTGTGTGTGTGTGTGTGTGTGTGTGTGTGTGTGTGTGTGTGACAGGTCACTATAGCAGCACCACAGATATGGATTTTACCTCTAGGTCTGCCGTAGGGCCCCACACACCAGTCTTTTCCTTTCCTACTGCTCTTCTCACCCTCCTCTCATTCCTCTCTCCTCTCAGGCGTTTCACTCACTCTCTACTTTTAAATCACTGCCTCTCAGTAACATGCTCTTTTTTAAATGGGCAGTCTGCAATTGGTACATATATTTTAGGATATTTTTTGGGAGGGGTTTGTTTTTGTTTGAATACCAGATTGCCCCTTTAAAGTGTCTCTTACCAGTCACTGTGTTGAAACATCTGGTGAATAACATCTGGTGAATAACCACTGGTGAATACCCACTGGTGAATAACATCTGGTGAATAACATCTGGTGAATAACCACTGGTGAATACCCACTGGTGAATACCCACTGGTGAATAACCACTGGTGAATAACCACTGGTGAATATCCACTGGTGAATACCCACTGGTGAATACCCACTGGTGAATAACCACTGGTGAATACCCACTGGTGAATAACCACTGGTGAATACCCACTGGTGAATAACCACTGGTGAATACCCACTGGTGAATAACCACTGGTGAATACCCACTGGTGAATACCCACTGGTGAATACCCACTGGTGAATATCCACTGGTGAATAACCACTGGTGAATACCCACTGGTGAATACCCACTGGTGAATAACCACTGGTGAATAACATCTGGTGAATAACATCTGGTGAATAACATCTGGTGAATACCCACTGGTGAATAACCACTGGTGAATACCCACTGGTGAGTAACCACTGGTGAATACCCACTGGTGAATAACCACTGGTGAATAACCACTGGTGAATACCCACTGGTGAATAACCACTGGTGAATAACATCTGGTGAATAACCACTGGTGAATAACATCTGGTGAATAACATCTGGTGAATAACATCTGGTGAATAACCACTGGTGAATAACCACTGGTGAATAACATCTGGTGAATAACATCTGGTGAATAACCACTGGTGAATAAGAATAACCACTGGTGAATAACATCTGGTGAATACCCACTGGTGAATAACCACTGGTGAATAACCACTGGTGAATAACCACTGGTGAATAACATCTGGTGAATAACCACTGGTGAATAACATCTGGTGAATAACATCTGGTGAATAACCACTGGTGAATAACATCTGGTGAATAACATCTGGTGAATAACATCTGGTGAATAACCACTGGTGAATAATCACTGGTGAATAACCACTGGTGAATAACATCTGGTGAATAACCACTGGTGAATAACATCTGGTGAATAACCACTGGTGAATAACCACTGGTGAATACCCACTGGTGAATAACCACTGGTGAATAACCACTGGTGAATAACATCTGGTGAATAACCACTGGTGAATAACCACTGGTGAATAACCACTGGTGAATAACATCTGGTGAATAACCACTGGTGAATAACCACTGGTGAATAACATCTGGTGAATAACCACTGGTGAATAACCATTGGTGAATAACATCTGGTGAATAACCACTGGTGAATAACATCTGGTGAATACCCACTGGTAAATAACCACTTAACCACTGGTGAATAACCACTGGTGAATAACCACTGGTGAATAACATCTGGTGAGTAACCACTGGTGAATAACCACTGGTGAATAACATCTGGTGAATAACCACTGGTGAATAACCACTGGTGAATAACATCTGGTGAATAACCACTGGTGAATAACCACTGGTGAATAACCACTGGTGAATACCCACTGGTGAATACCCACTGGTGAATAACCACTGGTGAATACCCACTGGTGAATACCCATTGGTGAATAACCACTGTCTATGTGATCTTTTTCTGTTTCTGTCTGGGAATAGTAACCCGCCCCCAATTCTTCTTGAAACCTTTTCAAATTCTTCCCTTCCCCTTTTGTCTTGAGTGATGGTTCTTCACAGAAGCTAAAATGCACATATTCAGCATCTGTGCTTTGGGGATCTCTCTCCCCCACCTCAGAGCAATGTGGAGAGAAAGGAAAAATACCAACCGTCACTCAGTCTCAACTCGCACCACTCTTCAGTACTGACGTGTGTGTGTGTGTGTGTGTGTGTGTGTGTGTGTGTGTGTGTATGTGCATGTGTGTGTGTGTAAAAGGAGGATGTGTGTGTTTTAGATAGTCTTGTACTAGACACAGAGCCTGCAACACATACACACACACACACACACACACACACACACACACAAACCCAGTGGACAGAAATACAGTAGCGGGATTGTCTGCCAGGGGTCTGCATTCTGATGCGTGCAACTGAATCGACACACCAATCAATACTCCAACTCCCATGAGCCTCTAGCCTGTCAGCCTGTCACCAGGAAGTGTCTGGGGTATCAGGTGACGACTGTCATGTGACAGAGGACATCTTTAACCCCTGCTGTGACCCTCAAGGTCAAATGTCAACGACAACATGTTTAAGCCAATGGCAGTTAATTAGGGAGTATATTCGTCAAGCAGGCGGTGATTCATTGGTTTAATAGTCCTGGCTTCGTTCCTTCCTCTTCCTGTCTTCTCTCACTTCATTATTTGCTTCATTCCTCCATTCTGCTCTGTGATTACTTTAGTGGAAGGATGGCATTTACAGACACTTTACAGGCACGCAGGCACACACACACTCACACCGAATTAAAGGAGATATTGGACGTCCGACTCGGTCGCCAAGATATTGGGAATTGCCTTCAGTACCGGCCACTAGGGGCAACAGTGAGTCCTACTGCCATCCAGTAGGTTCCTGTTAAGAGAAGCAGCTGTGGTGTTCCTTCCCAGTGCCAGGCACTTGTTTTAGATGTTGTTGTTTTAAGCCTTTCCCAAACCTTAACTCTTAACTCTTAGCCATTCAGAATTCATTCATTTACGTTTATTCCCGTAAAAAATCTGTTTTTTTCACCCCGTGGACAAAAGTATAGTTCTGAAGTAAATTTAACAATTTAGTGAGATCTTGTTGCACACTCATACACACTCACAGAAACACACACTCACAGAAACACACACTCACAGAAACACACACTCACTCACACACACTCACAGAAACACACACTCACAGAAACACACACACATAGAAATGTTTTATTTATTTATTTTATTTCACCTTTATTTAACCAGGTAGGCAAGTTGAGAACAAGTTCTCATTTACAATTGCGACCTGGCCAAGATAAAGCAAAGCAGTTCGACAACATACAAAAACACAGAGTTACACATGGAGTAAAACAACATACAATCAATGATGCAGTAGAAAAAAAATTAAAAAATAAGACTATATACAATGTGAGCAAATGATGTGAGATAAGGGAGGTAAAGGCAAAAAATGCCATGGTGGCAAAGTAAATAAAGTATAGCAAGAAAGAACACTGGAATGGTAGATTTGTAGTTTGAAGAAAGTTCAAAGTTAAAATATAAATAATATGGTGCAAAGGAGCAAAATAAATAAAATAAATGAATACAGTAGGGGAAGAGGTAGTAGTTTGGGCTAAATTATAGATGGGCTATGTACAGGTGCAGTGATCTGTGAGCTGCTCTGACAGCTGGTGCTTAAAGCTAGTGAGGGAGATAAGTGTTTCCAGTTTCAGAGATTTTTGTAGTTCGTTCCAGTCATTGGCAGCAGAGAACTGGAAGGAGAGACGACCAAAGGAGGAGTTGGCTTTAGGGGTGACCAGAGAGATATACCTGCTGGAGCGCGTGCTACAGGTGGGTGCTGCTATAGTGACCAGTGAGCGGAGATAAGGGGGGACTTTACCTAGCAGGGTCTTGTAGATGACCTGGAGCCAATGTGTTTGGCGACGATTATGAAGCGAAGGCCAGCCAACGAGAGCGTACAGGTCGCAGTGGTGGGTAGTATATGGGGCTTTGGTGACAAAACGGATGGCACTGTGATAGACTGCATCCAGCTTGTTGAGTAGGGTATTGGAGGCTATTTTGTAAATGACGTCGCCGAAGTCGAGGATTGGTAGGATGGTCAGTTTTACGAGGGTATGTTTGGCAGCATGAGTGAAGGATGCTTTGTTGCGAAATAGGAAGCCAATTCTAGATTTCACTTTGGATTGGAGATGATTGATGTGAGTCTGGAAGGAGAGTTTACAGTCTAACCAGACACCTAGGTATTTGTAGTTGTCCACAAATTCTAAGTTAGAACCGTCCAGAGAAGTGATGCTGGATGGGCGGGCAGGTGCAGGCAGCGATCGGTTGAAGAGCATGCATTTAGTTTTACTTGTGTTTAGGAGCAGTTGGAGACCACGGAAGGAGAGTTGAATGGCATTGAAGCTCGTCTGGAGGGTTGTTAACACAGTGTCCAAAGAAGGGCCAGAAGTATACAGAATGGTGTCGTCTGCGTAGAGGTGGATCAGAGATTCACCAGCAGCAAGAGCGACATCATTTATGTATACAGAGAAAAGAGTTGGCCCAAGAATTGAACCCTGTGGTACCCCCATAGAGACTGCCAGAGGTCCAGACAGTAGGCCCTCCGATTTGACACACTGAACTCTGTCAGAGAAGTAGTTGGTGAACCAGGCGACGCAATCGTTTGAGAAACCAAGGCTACTGAGTCTGCCGATGAGGATGTGGTGATTAACAGAGTCAAAAGCTTTGGCCAGGTCAATGAATACGGCAGCACAGTATTGTTTCTTATCGATGGCGGTTACGATGTCGTTTAGGACCTTGAGCGTGGCTGAGGTGCACCCATGACCAGCTCTGAAACCAGATTGCATAGCGGAGAGGGTGCGGTGGGATTCGAAATGGTCGGTAATCTGTTTGTTGACTTGGCTTTCGAAGACCTTAGAAAGGCAGGGTAGGATGGATATAGGTCTGTAGCAATTTGGGTCAAGATTGTCACCTCCTTTGAAGAGGGGGATGACAGCAGCTGCTTTCCAATCTATGGGAATCTCAGACGACACGAAAGAGAGGTTGAACAGGCTAGTAATAGGGGTTGCAATAATTTCGGCAGATAATTTTAGAAAGAAAGGGTCCAGATTGTCAAGCCCAGCTGATTTGTAGGGGTCCAGATTTTGCAGCTCTTTCAGAACATCAGCTGAATGGATTTGGGAGAAGGAGAAATGGGGGAGGCTTGGGCGAGTAGCTGTGGGGGGTGCAGAGCTGTTGAATGCAGTAGGGGTAGTTAGGTGGAAAGCATGGCCAGCCGTAGAAAAATGCTTATTGAAATTCTCAATTATAGTGGGCTTATCGGTGGTGACAAAGTTTCCTATCCTCAGTGCAGTGGGCAGTTGGGAGGAGGTGTTCTTATTCTCCATGGACTTTACAATGTCCCAGAACCTTTTAGAGTTGGATTTGCGCGAAGCAAATTTCTGTTTGAAAAAGCTAGCCTTGGCGTTTCTAACTGCCTGTGTGTATTGGTTTCTAACTTCCCTAAAAAGTTGCATATCGCGGGGGCAGTTTGATGCTAATGCAGAACGCCACAGGATATTTTTGTGTTGGTTAAGGGCAGTCAGGTCTGGGGAGAACAAAGGGCTATATATGTTCCTGGTTCTAAATTTCTTGAAAGGGGCATGCTTATTTAAGATGGAGAGGAAGGCATTTAAAAAAAATAACCAGGCATCCTCTACTGACGGGATGAGGTCAATATCCTTCCAGGATACCAGGGCCAGGTCGATTAGAAAGGCTTGCTCGTTGAAATGTTTCAGGGAGCGTTTGACAGTGATGAGTGGAGGTCGTTTGACCGCTGACCCATTACGGGTGCAGGCAATGAGGCAGTGATCGCTGAGATCTTGGTTGAAAACAGCAGAGGTGTATTTAGAGGGCATGTTGGTTAGGATGATATCTTTGAGGGTGCCAGTGTTTGCGGCTTTGGGGTGAAATACACTCACAGAAACACACACACACACAC